>NC_044908.1:71269477-71569477 GCF_001633185.2 Quercus lobata
GATAATAGAAAAAACGAGTACCATATTACTCGCTGAACCAAAAATCGAGTTATATAATTTGGACCGATCGTGCACCAATCAAGTAAGAATTGATTCTTCCAGAAAACTTTGGCTGGAGTTGTGATGGATCGCAGATGTACTCGCTTTCTAGGACAGCGAGTACTCAATGTACTCGATAATGCAATTATCGAGTTACTTAAAGTAACTCGCTTTCTCGGAGAGCGAGTACTTCTGGTTATACTTTTCAGTCACCAGTTGGTACTCGAAACTAATATCATCGAGTTTTTTGTTTTGGACCGATCGTGCACCAATCAAGTAAGAATCGATTCTTCTAGACAACTTTGGCTGGAGTTGTGATGGTGCTCAATGTACTCGATAATTAAATTATCGAGTTACTTAAAGTAAATCGCTTTCTTGGAGAGCGAGTACTTCTGGTTATATTTTCAGTCACCAGTTTGTACTCGAAACTAGTATCATCGAGTTTTGTGTTTTGGACCGATCGTGCACCAATCGAGTAAAGTCTTGTTCAGAGACGACTACATATTACTCGAATCTTGGATTACCGAGTTATTAATGTTACTCGATTTAAATAAAATCGAGTTTTATTGAACAGCCTTCCACTACATATTACAACTCGGCCTGCATGTTTTTTCCTGTTGCAGCTCAGTCAGTTTTTTACACCAGTAGGTATGTTCTGTTTATTACAATGTCCATGAAGCAACAAGTGCATGGCATGCAACACACTCCTATATTGTTGCTTTTGAGATTGCCCCTGCTATTTAAATATGAATGCATCAAAGTTGGAGAAGTTGGAAATCATACTAAAACAGCTTAGTCCATTGCAATAACTTCGTTTTTAACTGAATTGTTTGCTTGACCGGCTTAGTAAAACCCCCATCAGTACATAACATTAAAGGCACTAACAAAGTGCATGACTACATAAGTACAAACTTTAATATCAACTTCTAAGCAAAAAATGACCAATATCATTTGTCTTCTCATCATGGGCCTGTTCAACTGGTGACGTTCGGTTGCTTCCAACTCAATGAGGTAGGGATCATCCTGGCTGCGCAACGTATGTCCGTTAGCACCCATCCACCTTGGCTGCCGTACCTACTGTAAATAGTTAAAAAATGTTATGTACACTGGACTTATATAAGTTATTAACACACAACATAGGCAGAACAGGAAAAATTTTAATGACTTACGAATAGTGTAACAAAAACAACTGAACAACCTCATTTGCCTATACATGCATGAACACCAGTGTTTGTTTCATGACTAGTCCAAATACTTACTATGGCAATAGAGAACAATGACACTACTACTGAGTTCTTAATAGTGCCAATTTATATATGACAAAAGTTGTAGGAGATATATGACATTTACCTATGATGCAGCTCCACCGCTAGTTGACTCCGCATTTCGAGTAGGAAATGTTCTACGGTTGTGCCCCTCTTGGCGACACAACCCACATCTTGACTTGGGTCCATTCTCGATCCATAGGGAGGTCGGCAACTCCCTATCATTCTCGTCCATCTCATTGCGGATTCGTGTGGACTTTGGCCGACCTTTGTTCCGGATCAGGTGCGGATTGGGCATCACTGCTCTAGTTTCTTCAGGATCTGGCCATGCTAATCTGTCTTTCAACGGTTGGAATACCGATTCATAGCTATGGAACCTATGACTCACGCTATAGCAAGGATCAATAAACTGCTGCGCATCGTGCTTATACTTAGCACAAATTGCTATTACGTGTGAACACGGTATCTTGTATGCTTCCCATTTTCCACATGTGCATGTCATACCCCGAAGATCAACCCTGTGTTTGTGTTGTCCACCCCCATTACCTAGAGGATTACCCGGTGTGTCAACCTGATATAACCGCGCTTGTGTGCACATCCGTGTCACCATATGGTCCTTTGCCTTCGCTTGGTTTTTTTCGAACTTCTCCATGGCATACTTGCACCATGCTTGACCCGCTTCCAATTGCTCTAGAGCGAGATTACGACGAGCGTCAAAGTAGGAGTTCACTTTGAAGAAGGTGTACCTCACCATTGCCGTGATTGGCAAGCTGCGTGCACCTTTCAGTATTCCATTAAAACACTCCGATAGGTTGGTTGTCATTGCTCCGTATCGACGCCCTCCGTCGTGTGCAAGTGTCCACTTTTCTTTGTTTTCATTTTCCAAGTACCTGTGTGCAGCCGGTTTGACATTGCGAATTAAATCCAGTGTGGCTTGAAACTTTCTAACTTGATTCGCGCTTGCGGCCCTCCATACCATGTTCTTCAACTCCGGAATTTTCCATTTTGTGTTCACATTGCTAACTACATGGCGGAGGCAATACCGGTGATGGGCCTGGGGAGGCTGTAACCAAGTCATCCTTGTGTCATCAAAGCAAGCTTTTATACCCGAATGTCAGTCAGAGATGATGCAAAGATTTATCCGGTCCGTAACATATCGTTTCAGGCATGCCAAGAACCATCCCCATGTCTCCTTGCTCTCACTCTCAACAACGGCAAACGCGAGTGGATAAACCTCGTTGTTAGCATCCGTTGCCATTGCTATCAACAACTTCCCCTTGTACTTGCCATAGAGGTGCGTTGCATCGATGCTTATCACCGGCCTACAATACTTGAACCCTTCTATACATGGACCAAAAGCCTAAAAGGCACAGTTAAATGTGCAAGTTCCCGGCACACTACGGTGGTCGCACTTCAACTGTGTCACTGTGGTTGGATCTGCATCTTTTAACGCTGCCAGGAACCGAGGCAATTCTACATATGACTCATCGAAACCACCGTAGATGGCTGCAACGGCTTTCTGTTTTGCATCCCAAACCTTATAGTGAGACGCCCAATGGCCGTGCTTTGCATGAAGAACACTACGTAGGGTTGCTACTGTTCTTGAAATGTCTTCCCGTACGTATGACTCAAGTGTGATGGCAATGAACTTTGAATCCATCATCCTTCCATCATGATCCACTTGGAGTGTCGAGCAAGTGTGGGGACCCTTAGATGTTGTGATCATCCACAGCTTGTGCCTTTTGCTGTAGATAGCTCAAATTGACCATAGACATGCATCGTGTACACACGTTACAACCAGTCTCTCGGGGTCTGACTTCATGTACTTAAATTTTTTATTGAGCCCAACGGAGAACATGGTTAGCGCGTGCTGAACCACAGCTTTATTATTGAATAGCATCCCCTTGCTCGGTTCGTCCCCCGGTCGCCAACTCAGCAGACCTGTTTCCAGGGAAGGTGATGGGTCATTAATGTCATCCCATGTGTTTAACGTGAACCATTCAGGGTTAGGGTTCAGATTATTTTCTGGTTGTAGTTCATCTAACAATTCTGGATTCTCTACCGGTCCATCGTTATCAATGAACTCCTCATACACATCTCGAGTCTCATCCATTTCGGTTGCCTCGTCCAAGTAGGTTTGGATATCTTCATTTCGGTGAGTATATCCTTCATCCTCATGGGTATGGATAGACCCTAACACTTCGGCGTCTTCAGTATTGTCCATAGCAACCCCATTCCATGGTTGACAGTTGTAGGGCAAAGATGTCTCGGGTGTAACTGACGGGTGCACAACGGTTACAGGAACTGATTCTTGCTCTCCAACTCTACTGCCATATTGCGAACCCCCGTCGACATTGAACCCAATAGTGTGGATAGTTACATACAAGTCAGAACCTATGAATTGCCCTGCCCGCTTTATCACTCCCCACATTATATTTGCATCATTGTCGCATTGTAATGGAATTGAATTGTAGAACACTTGGGTACCTACTAGTTGCTGCGGAGCCCGAAATACAATGGAGATGTCGTGGGTATCCTTGTCTAACCCCATAGTTGACATTATCTTCCGTTTAAGTTTTCTCGTGTGTATCCCACGTTTCACTTCAATAAGCGTCTGCTTTTGGTTCGGACCTCGGTATGATAGCCCGTGCAAATCATTAATATATGCCTCCCCGTTGTAGTAAACATAGAAGTAATGTGGACTCATAACGGACCTAAATCACAAATAGTAATAATTGTATCATGCTGCGTAATATTGGAACATGCATAGGCTAACTATATATGCCCTATGTTTGGGTGTTCATAGAGGTAAACAAACCTAAGCAAATTGTGCTAAACATGCTAAAAATTACCAATTTAACATTAATTTTCTACTCCATCAGACTTCATTTCGATAACGAAAATGTTTGCACAATATATGTGTTTTCATGCTGGCTATTGTTCAACAAATGAGAACTCAAAAGCATTGCAAATAATCTTCAAAATTCATACCATGCAATATGGACCACATTTTCAGTGATAAATATACCTCCCATTGAAGACCCACAACAGTCAACTAATTTATGTTCTCAAAAATTGTACCACATTATTCTGTTCAAATACCCCCTATTGAAGACCCACAACATTCATATTATTTGTGTTCTCAAAAATTGTATCACATTATTATGTTCAAATACCCCTTATTCAAGACCCACAACAGTCATATTATTTGTGTTCTCAAAAATTGTCCACAACAGTATTATGTTCAGATGTCCCCATTCAAGACCCACAACATTGAAAAAATTCGTGTTGCTCTAAGGGAGATAATTCATAAGCATTGAAATAATTCCTAGCATGCAAAAGCATTGCAAATATCAGTTATATAATTCCTAGCATGCAACATGTACCACATTATTATATTCAGATACTTAGCATTGAAGACCCACAACATTGAAATAATTTCTGTTCTCAAAATTTGTACTACATAATTTTGTTTAGATACCCCAATTCAACAGCCACAACAGCAATAAAAAAATTTGTGTTGCTGTAAAGTGTTATGAAGTAGTATTTACCTATCAACTGAGATGTTGACAGAACAAAGATGAAGTGCACTTTCTTGAATTAGCGTGCTTTGTACAGATGGTTAACTGAAGGTGAAAGCTCTCACTAGCTGTGACACAATGGTTGCAAGCACAGACCAGTCCACGTCCAGACTTCAGAACGACAGTGTCAAATATAATTGGTAAGTGGTCCCAGAAAGTTGGGCGGGTGGGGGGTGTGTAATGGTTGGACAGTACTCGGCATTCTAAATATCGAGTTATATGTAACTCGATTATAAAGAAGCCGAGTACTATTAAAACCGTACACGTCATGAATATAACTCGTCTCTGAAACAATCGAGTTACATATAACTCGATTCTTTAGAAGCCGAGTACTATTAAAACCTACAACTACCAGCAGAACGCACAGTGATTCTGAAATGGAGTTAAATAAAACTCGTCTCTGAGGAGACCGAGTATTATTTACTTCACCAAACTGGTCGTTAGAGCAGTTGTTTATACTCGCCATTGGGAGAGGCGAGTTATATGTTGTACTCGATATTTGTACAGTACAACATGTATTCCACTTTATATAAGATGACAGCTTCCTCCTATCTTTGTGGATTGGAACCTTGGCAGAGGAAAACATTCAGACAGGGAGAAGAGAAGCCTCCTTCGCTTCTACAGGTAACATGCCCTCCTTTTTTTATACTTGTCATTAAATAATTTATTACTGTACAAACCAAATGCTGATTATGCAACTGTTTGTCAGATCTTTTAACAAGAAACGTCAACGTTGCTGCAGTCCAGTGGCACCTGTTGGTAGGGCAACATGGTACATTTTTATCTAATACCTCAGTTTCGAAACTTCGTAAGTTCTAACCCCAGCACAACAAATATGGGTTTAACATACAGTGTTGTTGTACAAACTCTTTTAGGGTGGCAGATACTATGTTGTTTTCGTTGGTCGTGCTCCTGGCATATACGACAATTGGGCAGAAGCAAGTAGACAAGTTCATAGATTCGCGAACGCTGAACACAAGTCATACAAGGATCGACGGGAAGCAGAATCTGCATACATGGAGTTCATGCAACGTAATGGTAGGAACGTGCAGTATGGTGCTTCCCAATCGTGGACATCTCCTACCATGTCGCCATCAAGTTCTGGAATGGCATCTCAAAGCGAAGGAACCAGCTATTGCGATGGAGACGTTAGGAACAGATTGTTGAGGTATCAGTTAAACGTTGCCATTGAGGAGCGTGACCACGCAAGGAGGATTGCAACCTTGAGTACTAACATGCTAAGTGAAGTGGTAGCCCATGTTATGGGGGAGGACGAAGTTCATGATTCGACACGACAAGGAAGCACGAAATGAAGGTGAAACTATGGCTCTTGCTTGTGGCATTTATGAATCTAGTAAGACTAAATATATAAATATATGTGTTTTTATGACCCCTATGGCTCACGTTTGCAGTACAGATGGGCTAAAGTGTTGTTGAATATCTTTTTTTGTTTCCCTTTTGCTTCCAATTTGGAATATGTCTTAGCCTGTTGGCCTGTAATTGCTTGTATTGTTGTTAACATTGGGTATGTTGTTTTGGTAACTGTACTTGGCTTTGGATAGCCAATAAGTATTTTCTCTATATATTTTTTGCGTAGGAAAAACAAAAAAAAACTTGTATATAATTAAGTTGCGAATATAACGAGCAATAGGTTAGTTGTCATAACGCTAATGTAATATACCCCGTGTCGGTTATGATTTTGCAGCATGACATTGAGCCATATTGGAACATAAAATCCAGATATGCACACCACCTAGCAATGAAACATGTATGGGCATTTGCCAAACCTGTACGTAATATGCAGTTATTCGACCTTAACATATACAAATGTATATTTCCAAATAAATTTAAACATACTTGGGAAGAAAAAGACCATTTCATTCCGGTCTTCGACAGAACTGATCATTTGACTCAGCGTCAAAGAATGTTGACCATTTTTTCTAAGGACCTTTTGCAGATGAGACATGAGGATAAGAATAGACAGAGTGGATGAATTTTGTGAAGGTTTTTTTATTTATTGTTTTTATTTCTTATGGATTTATTTTATTTTATTTTCTTTGACCCATCTTTTTTTTTGTAATTGTTCAAAACATCATTGTTGTGATAATTGGATTGAGATAAGAATTGTGCTACGATTATTACAAATTTTTAATTTTCTTTAAATAAAGGTAATTGATTTTTATTAAGATTTTTTCAATAACGACAGATGTGTGTCTTCTTTTTTGGTACCACATTATTATAAAATTTTTTTTTTATCAGTTATCATAGCAGATGTATTCACAAACAAACGTGTTTGTTTTAATGAAATTTTTTTTATAAGTGAATAAAGTAATTTGAATACCATCAGGAGAGTACTCCTATTTTGGAGGCAATATTTTGGTGCAAGTTAGACATATATTTTTACCTTTCATTCAATAGTCATCGAGTTTTATATATAGACATTAAGGACATTCACTTAATTAATAAATGGGGACTCCAAATAAGAGAAACCCCTAAACTATTTTAATACATAATCTAAAAAAAACCTCAGGTTCAGTACAAAATGATAAAAACTCGACTAAATACTAAATTTTATAATATTTTATTTTCTGAGATTGCCCCTGATGTTCAGGGAAAGCGCTAAACAACTAATGAAAATGATGAAATACCCTTAATGTAATAAACTTATCTTTATCTCTAATTCATAAGAAATGGTTTAAACTCTTAAATTGATAAAAATTGAAAGCAAACAATGTAATGAAAAAAGTGAACTGCTATAAAAAAAACATATGTACCACGGTTATATTTTGAAAAAACAATAAATAAATAAAAACTATCTCGGCCTGTTCTTTGTTGTTTCAAATTCAAAACATAATAATAATAAAAAAATTACACTTAACACGTTTGAATTCCACTCCCACATTGTCGAATAACCTGTTATGTTGCCCATGTATGTACATTCAGAATTCAACCATAAATGAAGTAAAAAAAATCAAAATAACAACAAATGCAAATACTTCGGCAATTCTTCCACTAAAACAACTAGTAGTCCAAAATGTTCCACAGTCCATACTAAGTAAACAACAATACCATGTCAAAGTTCCATAATAAATAACCAAGTATTCTCCTATTAGATGCCATTTTTAGTTCCATATGAAAAACTAAAACACATAACAGATTAAGATAATAAAAACCCAAAATGATTACATGGCATATGAAAATTATCGTTCATGGCAAAATCCAAGTGCCATATCAACAAGCCTTCAGACATCACTAAGAGACTGGATTAGAAGAGCTGTCTTCCTTGTGCTCATTGTTATTGATCTCCATGCTCTTTTTATCTTCACTGACCTCTTCCAAGTGTGGCTGTACAAGGTCTACATCAAATGAATTGAATGAAACATTAAAAACGTATCTATGCATTATAAATCTGAAATTTAAAATCTGTGGGTAATGAAGCAATGTAAGCAATGAATCAATTAAACAAAGAAGTCATGCAAATAGTAGTAAGAAAAAAATGACTGGTAAATTTTTTCTAGTGTCTACTGTCTGCCAACAAAATCCAAAAACGATTCTTCCAAATATGCATGAATATAATTTGTATTACATTGGTATCAACCATACCATCATGCATAATTTTTCATCAGATTATTCCATTTAAATTCTCAGCCAAGATTGTGCACATTCTATATGTTCTATTTTCAGAACTCAAATCCTCCGTCCATATAGCAACTTCAATGCCATTTCAACTTTTCTCTACACCACCTCATCATTAATATTTAAAGTAAACATTTTTGTTTGGATAGCCAACCTATAAATAAAAAATGCATTACCTGTAGAAACAGGAATGCTCAATGGCACTTCCAATTTCTTTCGACATAACTACGAATGGCGCTTCAAATTATACTATGCAATTGCTCCGACAGCAATAAATTTCTTTCCACACTGCTTACATTTGCATGAAGGCCGTTCTTTGCCTTTTTTCGGAAGCATCTCAAAGTCACGCCAATGGGCTGAAGTCCTCCTCTTGTAGACTTTCAGCTCAGTCTTTGCCTTCTTTGGCTCGGGAAGGTCAGACACTTCATCAAATTGGGCATCTAAGTCAGGCTGTTTTCCTTTTTTCGTCATGTCAGTACGAATGGTTTGATCACTTTCCATCTAGACCAATATAAAGAAAAATTATTGATAACAAATTCAGTAATTTCAAGAAAAAGTAAGGAGTAACAAATTAATTTAAAATCAACAAAAGGAACAAACAATCTACTATTACTACTAAACAGTCAAACATTAATGGTAAACATGTGTCTGACCACAAGAAAAGAAATAAATTGACATCATTATAATTGTCGAGATTTAAAATCCTAAATGACTAAAAATCAAGAGGAACAATTTAAAGGTGATTAAAAGTACATTTTAGGCACACACACAAAAAAAAAAACAGAGTATTTGGTCTACTACTCCCAATAAATTGCAGTATGAGTTATTTCTAGAATCATAACTTTTGTGCCACAATTTTGATGTGATAGACTGTTATTTCTAGAATCAAACATTGTGTCCCTACATTTTCGCTGTGACTTTTTTCAACTCAAATTATGTTGCATGACAATAAGATACGTTAACTGAAATGACTCATGCAAGACCCAATTATTTTGAAATCAACATACAAAATAAACGACAAAGTCTGCTATAAGTACTAAAAAATGGACATGATCATGATTAACACAGTAAAAGAAATCTACAATTTAATGAAGCAATTTCATTACTAACTAAACAAAACAAACATTATGATGGACACAAACGAACGGATCTACAAATATTTTGTTTGAAGATGACAGATACAAAGAACCACTTGAAAAGAAATCAGACAGCAAGACCCAATTATTTTAAAATAAACATCACAAATCTATCGACATTACGATAATGAGTAACACAGCAAACGACATCTACACTTAATGAATCAATTTCACTTCTAACGAAACAAAACAAAAATTATAATGTGTAACTACTAGGACATACCTTGCTGGACTGGATTCGGTGGTTCAAAGCTGAAGAAAAATAACCGGTTGGAATACCGGTTGTCAGGACAAGATAAATCAGAGGGGTCGCCTACGGATTTGAGGGGAATAGCGACTTTGAGCGACATTTGCAGACTAGGGTTTTGGTTTTATAGTTAACAAAAAAATCTGTACTGTACTGTGTACATCAAAGAGGGGCGGTTGGAGTTTTGAGGAGATGGGTATGGAAAATTTACAGAGAGTAATGGTTGACGAAAACGAAGAGGCAGTCTTCAGATTCAGAAGTTCAGAGCGGCGTGAGGGTTCAGTTTCTGGGGGGAAGGTACCTAGACATAGTTATGAAATAAACCAGTGACAATACTCGCTATAGAAATAGCCGAGTACAAAATGTACTCGATAACTCTACAAGCGAGTTACATCAAAACTGACCAATCAAATACCAATCCAACACCAATCGATTTGTACAGCAGATATTAGAATGGACTGATGGAAGTGTTGGTTTTAAATTAGTATGGTACGCAGGAATTACTTATTACAAATTACTCGGCTAAAGCATATTCGAGTAATATACTCGATAACGTATTAAGCGAGTTATAAAGTACTCGTCACCAGTAAAACCGAGTTAGGTCAAAACTGACCGATCACACACCAATCCAACAGCAATCGATTTGTACAGAGAAGATTGGATGGACTGATGGAACTTCTTCGTTTTAAATTAGTACTCGCTTACGGTATACTCGAGTAGTAATTACTATGGTAAGCAGGAATTGTAGCACAAATTACTCGGCTAATGAATATTCGAGTAAAGCTACTCGATAACTTCATCAGCGAGTTATATTAAAACTGACCGATCACACACCAATCCAACAGCAATCGATTTGTACAGAAGTTTGCATGGACTGACGCAGTTCTTGGTTTTAAATTAGTACTTGCTTACACATGGATCGAGTAGCAATTGCCCAAAATACTCGATGATTAAATAAGCGAGTTATGTTACTCGTAATCTCTAAAGCCGAGTTGTGGCCATTTTCAATTAATACTGAGTTATTAATGAAATTGAGTACTTATAAATACTCGACTACTTTTATGTCGAGTTATATAAGTTTTCACTAAGCCAGTTTTTTGTAGGAGATACCAAATTAGTGGGCTTTACCTGCTGCTACCCAAGTTCAATCAGTACGTTCACATATATAGTAACCAAAGAACACGACATTTTTTTAGGGTGGCAATTTTCGGTTGTATTATGTATGTGCAGCTAGTGGATATAATTATTACTTCCCAACTCAATGAAGCTTGGTTGTAGGCTTTACCTTCACCCTTGACACTGCCAAGTTCAGTCACTTGCATTCTCACAGCTTGGTGCACATACAATGTCTAACTACCGAATGGAGCTAAGACATGAATTTCGTAAGAATTGACCAAACTTTTAATTAAGCTTTAAACCCTTTCAAACCTTTTAATGAAGAGCATCTTTTTTGTAGGAGATAGCACACCATAATACTGTAAGTATTACAATCGTAATTATTATTAAGATTATGATTACAAATATGTAATAATATTGAATATTGGAATTAAATGAACAAAACAATATAAAGATAGTAGTTCATTAGGGGGGGGATAAATAGACCGAACTGGAATTTTAGGACAAATATCTTCTCAATCTCTTTCCTTAACTATACATACCCTTTTGTTTGTTGCAGTTCTCGAAGACCGCTAAAATCTGTATTTTCAATATTACTTCTATACTTTATATAGTTTATATTTATATGATTTATGTATTTAGTTTTTATATATTATGCTCATTCAGCAGAGTATCTTGATACGCACATTTTTTGCGTAAGGGTTAAACTTAAAAAATAAATCACGCAAACTAGTCAATGATGACCCTCCATGGATTCGCCTATATAAGCCACAGTTAAAGTTGCAAAAATAAGAGCATGAATATTGCTTGTAAATAATCCAAGTAACATGACGGGTATAGGAACTACTGAAGGTACTAGAGAAACAAGAACAAGAACTAGTAGTTCATCAGCTAAAGTTGCATTCATCTTGAACAAATCCCAACTGTATAAATTTACACTAGAGTCTTTTGCTTATAAAAGAGACCCACATAAAAGGAAAATTTCAAAAAATCTAATGTATAAATTAAAATTTGTCAGTTGTGGGATCTCCATCCATCATCACTATATTGCATTCGTCTAAAGCTGCCTTTGTTCAAATACGCAGATACATAGATACAAAAATCTAGAAATGAACTTTTCCATCGCACATGAAAATATCCACCCTTTGCAAATATAATTGGTATAATTGGTACCTAACTCGAAGCTGACTCAAATATTCATGTACGTCATAAACATGCTTAAGTAGCTTCATTAGTTACAAAATATGTGCCAAAAGCTGTGTCTAACATATCCAAAAAATCAGCTGTTAACATATATGCCCTCCAAAAATCTGCTGCCATGTATGCTCTCCAAAAATCTGTCAGTCTTTTATGTCCAAAAAATGTTATCAAAGTTTTATCCGCTAGCTGAACGCTGAACAATAACACGTCATCCAACTACTGTGCAAAAAACAAAGAAAAATACAAATTGTGGTCAGCTTTCTGTTAATATCAATAGTACGAACCACTGAAGCCTGCAAAATATGCCACCAAATATGAATCAATAAATAAAAAACAAAAACCAACAACTAAATGAAAATATAAGTTTAAACTATAGAAAAATCCTTAACGTTTGTGTTGTGTTGCTATGTCCAAGCTGAAACAAGACAGTTGTGTTGTGTTTGTGTCCAAATATCATAGGTCTAATTTGATGTGCAGGGCAGGTTTCAATAATGATAGTGTGATGTGCAGGACACCTTTTTTCCATCACTTTCTTGCAAATCAAAGAAAGCGTAAAGCAAGGAAGGAAATTTATAAACAGAAACATAACTAACCAAATGTTGTACGTCATAAACATGCTGGACTTATGTATATCTAGACAGAGGAGAAGCATGAACATAACTAAGCAAATTCAATTTCCAAGCCATGCTGGACTTATGTATATCTAGACAGAGGAGAAGCATAATTAAGTTACTTAAAAGTAAATAGATTTTGGAGACCCTTGACCTTAGGGACTGGGATTTACATTTTGTCTGGTTTGCACAATATATGAGTTTTGAATACTATTTTTAGGCCAAACTCATTTTGACAAAATAGAAGTGTTAAGGACTAGGACTTCTAGAGTTTTTAAGTTGACTTGATCATTGAGTTCTTAAAATCTCTTACTAATATACATTTTGTCATGCCATCAATATTTTCTACAAAATGTGAGGAATTCAATAAAACAAAAAACCAATAAAATTCCAAAACCAGTCTTAAGTTGCCTGATACTGTCATGAAATCAGCTCTCTCAAGCAAAAAGTGGTAAAAGTTACCTATGACACTATGATTCTTAGCTGACCAAATAGAGCCTTTTATAATATGGTTTTTTTGGTTCATGAAGGACCCATTAAACTTATAAAATTACATAAGGAGTGAATGATTTTCTTTTTCTGTTTCTTTACCTCTACTCTCTTAGAATAGATAAAAAGTCAATCTATTAATTACACAAGGAGCTGGCCTATATAGTAGACAGAATGACATCCCCAGTTGATGATCACCTACACCATTAAGGAAAACCTTAACTTCACCAACTAGCATAACTTAATTAGTTTATTGCCAGATTGATACAGAGGTCTTTCTAGACAGATCACTGCTTTTTTAACTAGATGATTCTTGGTTGTTGAAGGACCACTTGTACAGCATATAATGTGTATAGATTTGAAAGAATTGGCCTTCTTTAATCATTACTCTTGTACGAATGTTTACAGAATTAATATAATAATTAACAGTTTACAATCTTGCATAGGATCTAGATCATAATGTATTACCAACAAAAGACAAACTAAATTGATGGATAGGAATTAGGAAAGAGGTAAGAAACAGAGTTGAATGGCCACTTGATGACAAAAGCTTTCACACGACTTAGGTGGCACCTTCATTATCTCTAATATTTGTTTAGGAAGCAAGTAATGCTTATTATCATCAAAGGGGTGTAAAGGCACTGGTATGAAAGAGGCAATCACATCAGAGTGATCTGAACTAGAACCTTAATGCAAGTAGTGAGACACTTCCCCATCCTTGCTTTTGCTGGTCCAGCTATAACATTGTTTTCTTTCCTTAGGCAAAAAACAAATTTCCATGCTTGGATATCTTCACAGACCTCTCAAAAGAAGGCTTATTCAAGATTAAATGGAAAACCACACAAAAAGCCAAGTATCATGTAAAGCAGATATTAAGATCCACCAGGTGCATGTGTTACTAATCAAATTATAAGTTAGGAATTAGGAAAGAGGAAAGAAACAGAGTTAATTTCCTTTAAAGCAAAATGCATGAGTTGACTTTAGAGTATTCCGAGAGCTCAAATCTTTATTAGATTTGTAAAGTGTGAACTGCCTTCAGAAAAAAAAAAATATATATACTAGAAAGAAAAATTAAAATAGAAGTAGAAAGGAGTAGTAATAAAGGGAAGGTTGGTATTGTTGCATGTCTCTTTGGGTCAAGGGGGTTGATTCTTTGCTTCTTTAAAAATAATGCAAACCAATCTTTTGCAGTTTTGCCTAACAAGCAAAAGAGAGTTTCATGCTGGACTTATGTATATCTAGACAGAGGAGAAGCAAAATTAAGTTGCTTAAAAGTAACATCTTCCTTTTATAGCCAAGATAAATCCCAACTGTCTAACAATGAGGACATTTATTTTCTCTTTTTCTTTTTGTAACTGTTTTTGTTCTGAATTGTAATTATCAAAATTGAACGTCAAAAACTAAAATAAATTAAAAAGTCCAGATATTGGGCAAGGTTTTACCCCCATAAGCTCCACATCATCAACGGCTCAACGATCTTTTCGTTTCCTCACAACTGCCTTCGCCGGTCTCGTCTTACCTGAAATTCAAAGGGATCACACATTACTTGAATGCACACATTCCCTATGCTTAATTTAATTATCAGAAAATGTTTGATCTGAGTATGATCATCACTTAAAGCACACAACATCATATGCAAGTCCTGTGACATTCTATTAAGGTAAATGATAAACAGTTTACATAGCATGGAGATGCACTGCCTAAATAATAAAATATAATGCAAACTGAGCACAAGATTGTTAATCTGAACAATCTGATGAACATGTAGCAGTTAAGAAAGATGCCTTCATAGCTATGCAAATAATTACTTTATCATTATGCAAATAGAAGACTAGGACATATAATGACATAGTAATAATTCCTTTATGAGTTTTATATGTCTTTTATAATTATGCACAGTGTATGGATAGCTTCCATGTTTCCGTAAATCATGTTATTTACCGTCATTGGTCCCACAACCAGGGGGATGTATGTCAGTGCGGAGTGATCTTCGCAACCCATGTACCGGCACTATATTCTCACCATGTATCTGTTCGATCTGTGCAGCCGGTTCTTCAGGGTTAGGAAGTGAAGGGTCCTGGGTGGGCTCAGCTTGAACTATAGGTGGTGTCGGTCGGCCAGGGGTGGGTACAAATATACAGCCACCGTCATGGGTAGAGTCGGCAAACAATGGGGGAGACAGCCGAGTGGGTGGTGGGGACCGAGGGCCAGCTTGGGCACAGGATGTGTGTTCTGCACTATTCTCATGGCCAGGGGGGTGGGATGGCTGGGCAGCAGCGTCAGACGTGCATCGCGATGACCCGACACCATCCATGTACATGCCCCAGTCGCCCTCCAACGCCTCATCATCTGCAGAAAAACAGTTGCATTTATTAAGATAACCACAAGGGGATTGAGTCATAAAATGTCTTACTATTTGCAGCGTAGATATGATTCAATGGCATTTGACCCTTTAAACTCGCTTAATTTGGGTGCATGAGACCTCTCATATACACACTCACATGCACACAAATGCAAATACAAAATGAAGCCTCATGGTTGCTTTCTTTTCCGGTCCAGTGTTGTTACTCTGTATTCTGATTAAACCCGTGCCATTTGCAATGGCAGTATCATATTTTGCCCCAAGCTAGAGAAAATGGGCAAATGCCCATTCCAATTCCAACAATCTAGCATTTTGCCGTCTTTCCCAAATTAATTAGGGAAATACCCCTCTTTTTAAACTCGATTTTCTGTAAAAAAAAATGAATTAAGCACTATAGTGACATTTTTAAGGATCCTATAGTGACGTTTTAAGAAACTATAGTGGCATTTTATAATCCAATCTCCATGAAGTTAAGTTACATGCAATTTTTTTCTCTTTTTGTTACCTATAACTCGACTTCATGGAAATCGGATTACAAAACGCCACTATAGGTCCTTAAAACGTCACTATAGAATCCTAAAAAACGTCACTATAGAGCTTAACTTCATTTTCAGAAAATTGAGTTTAAACAGAGGGGCATTTCCTAATTAATTTGGAAAATACGGTAAAATGCTAGATTGTTTTTTTGAAAGGGGCAAAAGCCAATTTTTTCATACAATAATTATTTCAACTTTAACAATAATATTTAAGAAATGAAGTTGCCGTTTTAGGATGAAAAAATTTTCTGACCGAGACTGGAGAAATATTACTTCCACTATCAATTTTTACAAAATGTTCATAAAAATTCTCTCTCACTGTTTTTGTGTTTTTGTTAACTCGATTATTTCAACACTCTGTATTCATTCAACTGAGAATGGAAGACAACAAAGTCCAAAAACAAAGGTAGAGCAGACCTGAAAACACATAGCAGTTACAAAGCTGATACAATAACAATAAAACATTGTTTCTAACAAAAGATTCAAAATGTGAAGTGTAACCAAGGGCCAAGTGAATACGGTGTAAACCCTATTGTAAAGTGTAAACCCTACAAGACAAGGGCCAAATGCGTAAGCAATCGCTTGACCCGCACCTAGTGCATGTCGTTCATAGAATCCAATAACTATTGTCTAGTGTAAACCCTTCCCAATAAAACTAATACTTACGCCACCTAGACGAGTTACATATAAACCTTGTTTTGTTGGTAAAATCTAAAAAAACTTTGTTTTTAATTCATTATTGGCATATTAAATTACGTATAATAAAAAAATTTATAAAACAAAACCTTTGAATTACAAAGTCCAGCTTTGTTTACTTGTTTATACTCTATTATTGTTATTATTACTATTTTTTAAACTCTAATTTTATGAACCTCATAGTGTGATCACAACTTTGAATTTCCTCATATAATGGTAATTTTATGTTCATGGTCGCGTAGCAATATTTTTAAAAGGAATTACATTGGCATCCATAGTGGTCTGTGCTTTATACGATGAAAAAATGATTTTGCTGGACTTTTGTTTTCATACATAAGCATAATATATTAGCATTGATGTGTATATGTTAAAAGTGGATAATAGTATTGTGATTGTAGTTGATAAGGAATGAATTAAACAAGTTTGCATGTCTTAAACGTCAATACATATATATATCGCTTGGAAGAAAACAGTGCTTATTCCCATTGGTTAATATTTAAAGTGCTTAGTCTTAATATTTAAAGTTTGGCAGAACATTGTAACGCTACTAATTATACCATAATTATGAGAAGGAAGTGAAAATTAACACTAAAAACTAGTTACCAAACAATATATACTTTGCTACTATAATATGTCCTCTAAATAAATTACAATTGAAAGTAGTAGAAGTTAAATTCAGTAAGAATTGAAGGTATTAGAGTTGGAAGTTACCCAAGACATCGTCATCCTCGTGACCACCTCCACAACCTCCACTGCATGCACGACCTCCACTGCGTCCACGCCCTCTAGACCCACGACCTCCCCCACCACGGCCTGTAGCCTGTGTGCTCGCCTCAGTCACCGTGGCACGCGCATTCTCCAATGCCGCTCGGCTCATCTCTCCGACAAGGTCCAGCGTCCTCTTCAGGTGATTGTACACTGCGGAGTTTGGTTCGCATTGCAATAGTAATTCCACAGTGGACTCAACTTGCGAAATAAATGAGTCCCGTTAAAACTTCTTTGTTTTGTGTTGTGTTGTGCAACACTAGGCCTTGATGTTACAGTACGTAACTTCATATGCAAGATACAATGCACAGAAAAAGGAATTGATACAAACTTTGTCTTTTCTGCATATTGCTCATCATAGACACGGATAAAGCCAAAGATTACTCGTATATGATTTTAAACATCTCAAGTAGTAGAGCTTTAGGTGGCTAGTAAATGATTATGCAAGAATTGCAATCTGCGTGTCATGTTTCGCCCACCTTGTGTAATGATTAAGTTTGTCCTTTTTCCCACTATCACAATAATCTATACCAATTATGCTAAAGGGAAAAGAATCATGATATGGTTTGTCGCCAATTAGAGGGATGGACGTATACGTTTGTTACTTGACCATTGGCTGTAAACATTACTCTATTAGGCAACCATAGCGTGTTTTTAATGCAGTGAAGAATTTTTCTAGTTATTCCTGTTAATATTATTTAAACAAAACAAGAAGAAATTTAATCAACAACGAACTCCACAATACTCCAAAATGAAGGAATGTGCATCCTTTATCAGGAATGTTGCTTTATAGAAAGTGGACTAACTACACATTCAATAATTCAACTTGCTTCAATACACAGCAAACACGCATGATAACAACATCATTACAACCAACAGCATCAAACACCCATTGTAGAAAATTCAAACAGCGTGCAGGTAAGTGAGGAAGAACTATCTGAAAGGAGAATAACAAAAATGTAAAGTGCAAATGATAATATCATGGCAAGAATCCTAGGGTGGGAAGATTGGGAGTAAAATTGGGGCTTCAAGGTTTCCAATTTGCCTAGTTTCAATTTATTTTTATCCACAGGACATGGCTAAAACGTAGTTTGCAAGTCTATAGGTGTAATCACTCATATTAGTAGATTATTGCAACAGAGAAAATACAAGAAGTATTAGAGCAACCTCACAGAAAATGAAGATACATTCCTCTTTATCTAAGTTAGACATGCCAGTTCGGAAACATGTCCAATAGTAGGCATTCAAGGGCACAAATCCTATATATTCACAAGTCTAATTATGTCTTACAGGGATACATTGCAACTTTTTCGGAGCCCATTTAATGTATCCTCAACACAACCTGTTTAGTTCAGCATATGGTGCTTAATTTGGCCCACAGAACAGGCAGCACTAAATATAGATCAACAATATGCATCACTAGTCTGTTGTATAGTAAAGCAGAGGTTCCAATACACAGCAAGTTCGATATAAAGGTGAAGTAGGTTCAACAAACTACATATGGAAGTTAACAGCAATGAATGAATTCAGCAAGCCTTTTGATATTCTTCCTTTGCTATCTTTCATTCTTATTTCAGCTATTCTATCCCCCTTTTGGTAGGGGAGGGGGAGGGGGAATGCAAACAGCAATAGTTGGCTATACCCTATACCATAATGGGGTGCCTTCTCACACCCCCAAAACACATCTTTTTCAATGGTACCCCAGACCCCCATTACATTAGAATGAACCACAGAACTAGAGACATCAAAAAAATTAATAATTTTTGGATGAAGAAGAGCATGGAGAAAAGCATGGGAACTTGTGCATTTAAATCAAAGAGAAGGCTTTAGCTTTAATTTTAGGAATAATAAGAAGTTCACTTCCAATTTATACATAGACATGCAAAAGCTTCAAAAGAATCCTTTGAAGTTATATCAGCCATAATGCATTATTAGCAGCATAAAGACATTCCTAAAGGAGAAAAAAATGCGATAAAGACAAGCTAAAAATCCTTTCACTAAGCAAACTCATTCCTCAATTTTTCTTTAACCTGCAAAGATGCAATTAATTATGAAATGGAATTCATTTGTCTTGCTGACAACAATATATGTAAATTTGTTTTATCTAGTTTTTAGATTTTCTTACTTAATTTTTCCTTTCAAAATCCTTTTATGCTCTATTTATTTCACATTCTATTAGAGGAGTCAACGTAAAGAAGAAGAGAATTATTTCAACTCATCCAGTTTCATTAGTTTGGAACCCCAATTGCTATAGATTGAAAGATTTCCAGTTATTATAGTCTACTGCAAGATTTATTTATTTTTGATAAGTAGTTTATTGCAAGATTTATTACAAGTCATCCAGGTTCATTAGTTTGGGACCTCTTTCTCTCTCTCTCCCCCCATAGTTCCCTGGTTTTATTCCTCTAAACTCAAAAAAGGGACAATGAAAACCTTGAATTGCAGGAGATTTTGAAGGAATCTCTCTCACTCTATCAACACTGCTCTAGTTTCACTTCTCTAAACGTAAAAAGGAACAACAAAACCCTTCAATTGATGTACAGTTAACACTGATTGAGAGATGACAAGGTTAGGCCAATCCTCAAGACTTTGCATCCAAGAGTTATAAAATTACATTGTCTCCAATACGTATCAAACAATTTATATTAGTTTTGACCACACTTATAAACCTGGAGAAGCCAAATGAATAAGACCTTAATATACTTAAACCAAAAAGAACCAGAGGAAGCCTCACCCCACCCCACCCCACCCCACCTTAACATGTTCTCTAAAATGAATATCAAAATATTGATCCAATGCATGCAGCAACACACATATATTGTCAATCCATAAAAGAAGCATCGAATTGTTGCCTTACCATGATTTCCCAATACGCCGAGTCGCGTGTAATGTACCGTCTCGTCGTCTTTCGGTACGACTCCATGTAAGCAGCAAGGTATGTCGTGTCCCCATCCAATGCCGGTGCGTCAGCAATATGTTCCTCTCTATGGGCCCATCGGTCAATGTAGACAGCATGCTCTTGCACCCATTCCTTATCTAGTTTACCTTGGAGGGAGATTTTGTGGAGATGAACGGACGTATCTACAATATCCGGTGGCACTTGCTTCATCCCGAATTGACGAAAGACACGTTCGGGATGATGATCCTCTACTATCCAAAAATAGATCAATGGCACATCGGCCCTCCATATTTGTCGGCCGGCAGTGCAATATGGGGGCAACAACTCTAGGACATCGCTGTAGGGCTCCCAAACAACCTGCAGAAATGGTCAACAATAAGATGCCTGCCAACAATAAGAGAACCTCAGAGTGCTACCGGTGTGGCAGCCACATAATAAAAAGCTATGATGCTTGAATCAGAAAATATGATGAAGGAGAGAATTACTTATTAATTATGGCTGTCACCTTATACCTATGTATGATTTGAGTTCTTTCTTAGATAGAGTTGTTATTTCATGTCATCAAAAACATTTTCTTATCTGTATACGTATTCCTTTATTGGCTCGAGCTATAACTTGGCATCAGTAATATGTCTACAATTATAGCATGCATGCTTACTTTTTATGTATCATTGAATTTCCAATAATTTTATATTTATGGTCATGAATCATGATATGCATGAATGTGGTTCCCCACTAATTATCTCTGACTTTGGCAAAGGTTTGTTTGTCGGATAAAGTGAAGGTGACTTGAGAAAATCCTGATATATAATTTAGAGTCTCAGACATTGATTCACAATCAAAATTAAACGTAATTCTTCTCCAAGAATTTCTTATAGTGCTGGATTTATGAGTTAACATATTATTCTTTGCACTTCAATTAGAACAAACAGTATCACTCGACGATCATATGTGGACAACGTCAAAAAAGACAAATTAGTTGTACTTGTCATGATGACTACTTTGATAACTCAGCTAGTGTGTCCTACATCTTTATCATGCACTTCAACTTTATGAAAGAATTGATGGTTCTTGCATTTATATGATTGTAACCAAATAAAAGATAAAAGACAAGGTATCCATGATGAAATTGGTCATAGGTCGGAGTACAGTTTATCATGAATTAGATTCTGCTGATGTTGTGAGTCCATATGAACTCACCACAGTGATTATGTTATGTTACCAGTCAAGGTTGTAAATTTCTATCAATGACATCCAACTTTTTCAGTGGATAGCAAATACACAGTTATCTAGGTTTCCTATAGAACAAACTGCACTCATTTTTTGAGAAACTATATTTTTCCTTACACCTTTTTGAAGATTTTGATCATATAAAACTGTGGTTTAAAGCTAGCTAGTAAGGACATCATTCAAAATCTGCACACATAATAACATGAGAAATTTTCTTGAATTTAAATATGAGAGGAAGTCGTTTGAGATACTTTGATTATTTTAGAGGAAAATGATTAATGCACTAATTACAACAAGTGACTTGTTTGAAGTTGGGAAGTAAAAAAAGATAGAGGAAGACAAAAATGACATTAATAGAAGTTGTAAACTTTGATATGTCCATTAAGGAAGTAAGGTAACAAATAGTATGATTTCGATTCAATAAAATGACCAGCAAAAAAGAGTTCATATGGTCAACCTGACTAATTTGTTGAGTATATCTAGAACCGACCCAAAAATTTTGAAACTAATGCTTGATTGTTGTTTTTGTAAAAGGAAAAAGGATTAAAAAGGACTAGAACAGATTGATCTTGTTGAAACCACAAGCATTGAACAAATGAAAAGGGTGGTCTTAACTTCTTTTAAGTTATATTAGCAACAATTGCTGGTGGAAGGAAGAAAACACCAGTGGTTAGGAGGTGAGAAATTAAGTTGTCTTTAGAACCTTAATTAAGATTGGCAGTTAAGAAGATTCTGGTTACCAAATGAAGGATATGACTATATATAAATATATATACTAATAAATAGTTAGATCAGAATCACTTTTTCTTTTTCTCTTCCCATGCTTTCTTAGCTGCACCCAAATGTACTTTTCAGAAGGACCTAATGTTGAGACTTTATGATCCATTGCCCCACTAGATTATGTCATGACCTCATCAAAGAATCAAATTGTGTATTATTGAAGCCACTTCTTGACTGATTAATTGTATTTCAGTAATATGTTTGGAGGTTGCTGATGAATCAAGCTAATGCTATTCTCGTGACAACTAGAAAAGGAGCACTGCTCAATGCTCTCTGATTGATGCTTTTAGCAGAGTCATCCTATCCAAAAAATTTTCTTTTCTGTTGGTTCACAAGACATGGGTAGTGGGTGTTTGGTTTCTGATGAGCAAAAGTTTTGAAGTTGTTAGGCTAACTATACAGCTATCCTGTCTTGTTCTTGATGAATTTTACTCGCTTTTTGTTCTGACTCATTTTCCTTTCTATCAAGTCAAGGTTCTGCAACTTGACCACCATGTTTGACTTGTTAAGGCAGTGTCGACATAAGCCTAGAGTTGCAGTAGCATTCAAAATTTTAATTGTTTCACAAAGTCTAGCTAATTCAGGATGCAGCTGTTTAATTAGTAGCAAATGATCATATGTTAAAGCATATTTGGGTGTGCCGACACTTTTTCTTAACAAGTGAAATACGTACTTATTTGTGTCAATCCTCAATGTGAGCACACATGTATAAGACCATTGCAGGACCACTTCACTAAAAATCGTAACACATTCTTGACCTATTTCCCCCTCTTATTCTATTTCCCCCTCTTATTGGATTTGACATGGTTAGATGCACCCGGATACTACTGGTTGCAGTAGCTAAAACCGAGGAAGAAAATTGAAGCGTACACAGCTAAATATATGTGGAATCAAATTAGTGTAAAATTACTAATGAAGGTACTTTATAGTGATTGCCCACCTTCAAATATAATTCGTAACTAATGCCTTGTATATCTATGGTCTAATCGACCAAAGTTACATTATTAACTATACACATGCAGTAGTTGACAACCCTAGAAAATCAAAACCAAAATAAAATAGAGAATTATATCCTTGTGACATGAAGCGGTAGAATACCTGGTGTGCCCGTATACTCGACAGTGACGCACGATACGCAACTAGCACATGTGTCGCATGCTCTGTCGTGCTCTTCGGCCCCTTCCATCTAGTAAACATATAATTTCAAACAATGCTCATTAGTTATCATGCAAATAATATATTCCAAATAATTATCATGCAAATATTCATGCCACTGTAGTACATTTTCAGTGTACTTGGGTTGGCTATTCTTTAATAAAAAGTTCTAACGTGATATATCAAAAAAATAAAAAATAAAAAATATCATGCTAACTTTGGAACTTTTCTTCTCTAGAATGAAAGACATAAAAAGAGTGGCTCCTTTTTTCAATCTTGGATTCCCATTGGCTGCACCTATAACTTACCAGTTTAAACAAATAAAAATAAAAACAAGTCAAAATCAATGAGGGACAAAACAGTTTTGTAAGAAAGACTTATTGAAAGTCCCAGATTGAAATGAAAGGGGATACTATACTTCCTCCTCAATAAATACCTCTCCATCAAGAATTTCAAACATGAATACATTGTTTAGTTTTTGCAAGGGCCTGACATTCTTTAGTTTTTAATGTTGGGCTAGCTTATGTGTAAACCTAACATATAAGGGTTATTTATTTATATATATATATTTGTTTTCATTAGATTGTTACTTATCAAAAAAATAATATACAAGGTTTTCTTTTGTAAGAGAATAAAAAAAGTTAGTAATTAAAAAAGGGGCCAAAACTAATCAAACTCCTCAAAACCAAAACTAATCAACTCGTCACACTGGCCGCTCTGGTCTGCTTCAAAAATTTAAGCTCCTTCAACTTTGCAATGTTGGATAAGTGAATATGGTGTTTTACTCAGGGAAATGACCAATTGTGGAGATGCCTTCTGAGAATTAAATATGAGCAAGATTCCCAGTGGACTACAGACGGAGTAGAATTTCCACACGGAGTGGGACTGTGGAAAGGAATAAGAGCAGGTTTTGGGAGTCCTATAAATTTATTAGATTTAAAATTGGGGATGGCATGAGGGTGAGGGTATATGGCTTGATGCATGGTGTGGGAACAAGTCTTTTAATTGTTTAGCTTACGTTAGTTTATGATCCTTTCCAAATTGCAGCTAACAAACATGCTAGGGTTAGTGATTATTTGGATGTTAGGGGTAAAGTAGTGCATTAGTACCCTATCTATGTTAGGCAATTGCAGGATTGGGAATTATTGTCTCCCTGCCCTGTTTGATTTACTGTATTCTCAATGGGTTCAGCTTTGGACAGAAGACAGCATATTGGAAACTAGATAGAAATGGTGACTAACTCCATGTGAATGTATTTTCAATTTCTTGAATTTTGTTTACCCTTTTCGTTTGTAACATTTTCATTTGACAATAGAACCCCACAATCACAAAACCAACTTGTGATTAGGGAATATGGGTCGTTCACGGTGGTGGATAAAGTTGGGATTTGGATAATTTGGTTGGGGTTGGTTTGGTATTTGTCCTTCACCGGGTAGTAGAGCAATTATAGAAATTGTGGATCATTATAGAGAAATTGGAGAAATTGTCATATTGAACAATATTTTATATTATTTATTGACAAAATATAAATTCTCCAATGACATAACCGTACATAATTTCATTTAGTATAATTACTTTCTAGTAAGTGTTTTAGCATGATACCAAAATTTATTTCTCAAAAGAATGTAGTCAAAAAAATTTATTTGGACTGAATTCATTCTACCAAAGTTTAAAATCTATTTGCAGTTGTCTCCTCAAATGCTGCATTAGAAGCTACAAAAGGCAGATTGAACCTATGGCATTAGTAAGCATCTCATGACCATGGACCCTTTTAGGACAAGAGGCCAGTCCCTAAGCTAATAGAGGCAATTTTGATTTGAAACAGGCCTATAGCTTCATTAACATATCAAAGTTACCATCAACCCAAAAAAAAAAAAAATCAAACTTACCAGAACTTCCATTACCTTCATAACCATTTACCAGGCAATGTATGCAACTACCAATCCACATAAAATGTTTATGCTACACATCAAAAGTGATACCAAATAATTCATGAGGTCTTTAACCTTAGACTAAACAACAATGACATACGGCAGAAAAATATTCTACCACCCAATCTAGAGACTGAGATAAAGGAATTCCAAGAATAAGAATCATCGATGGAAAAGCTAAGAGGATTTAAATTAATTTCTAAGCTCTTACTAACCCACCGTGATGCATATTGGTTAGCCAAGTCCTACAATTAGTGCCAAGGAGCTCTTGACTCATGTACATCTCATATATCAATTTATGTATATTCTATGATGAATGATTTTTGAAAACCAAAAAACCAAGTTGCTCATTTCTAAACACAATTATCAAAAATACATTAGATTGAAATTTGAAGGAGGAATATTAAACCCAAACCATCTGAGAAGTGAAAACCCAAGGTTATCTATGATATCGAACACAAGTCATTATGGGTTTCCACCACTTATTTTACTAAAAATTAGAAAGATCTAGAGATAGAGAGATTCTTGACTTGGGGATTTGTTGAAAGTATATGATTTAATCTCTTCTTTCTTCTTCTGTATTAGAGGTGTGATATACATGTAATATATACTTATTTGTCTTACCATATAAAAATAGTTAAGCATAGGGTAAAGTTAAGTTATGGCCCTGATTCTATTTTTTATTTTTTCATAATTTGATAGTTGGAGTGGGGGATTTGAACCCTGCATGTCTACGTCGGAAACACTAGGAGGTCCCAATTAAACTACAAGGCTCTTGGCTAGGTTATGGCCCTAATTATCTTGCAAATTCAGAACTACTACCAGGCAGAAAAGGACATTGGCCAAAACAGCAATGCTTTAGCATTGCCAATACATTTTAGCATTTCTAATATTAACTAAATGCAGTAAGATATTGGAATTTAAATTGGAATCAAACTAACCAAAATAATAATTATGCAAATATAATGATTGACATAAGGTGAAGAAATTTGTCTTTCGCAAAATAGCATGCTTTAATCATAAAAGCAACACAGTCTTACAAATATACGTAGGCACCACAAATCATACCAAACATTTATTGAAAAAAAATAATAGTACTTGACAATTGTATCAAACTACTCAAATAACATACTGATTGGCAAGGGGACCTGCCTCCACTAGCGGTAGTGGCAACCTCATAACAGGGCATATCAGTGGGAACCTCGAATACGCCCACAGCTGCACCAACATCACTGCTCCTCCAATCTGCTTCGCCTTCGACTCCGATGCCTTGCATAAGTGCCTGTACAACCAGGCTAATGCCCCACTACCCCAACTGTACCTCTTCGCGTTGCTGATTGGATTTAGGAACTGTAGAGGCAGCACCGACACCCGGTCTGCCGACTTATCCATAAACAAAATCGTCCCCAACCGATCGAGTATGTGATAGCGTGCATGTTGCTACACTACCTCATCAGTAGCATCCGCAGCTAGGGGACCACTAAATAGTGCATCCAGCCACGTGAATCTGAGCCTCGCCCCAGCAAGGATAAAGGTGTTCTCATGGGGATGCGGTATCGGGTCTGGTGGACGATGACCCAATAACTCAAGACACAACGTAGGCCAATCCATCTTCACAGCCCCAGTAATTGGCAACCCATCAACAGGAACCCCTAGCATCACCTCAATATCTTGTAAGGTGATGCTCATCTCTCCATGCGGTAGGTGGAATGTGTGCGTCTCCAGACGCCAACGCTCAACTAGTGCTGTGATCAACGCATGATCCACTTCTAAGTTTGGAACCTTGAATAACCCTTCAAAACCCGCCTCATTTATGTACCGAGCAATCCGTGGGTCAAGCCCATGCTCGGGTAACTTGCAACTTCGGCGTCTGCAGTTTAACACGCTTGGCACTACCTGCACACGAAAGAGCATTGTCTTAGGATAGTGCACACGAAATAACTATAACAATGCTACATAATAATAATATGCAAGAAACAGTAGGCTAACTAGTTAGTCCCGAACATTTTGCAAAACGTTAGTTACAATGTTAATTGCTTATTCGCTCCACCTCAATAGCAGATAGGATCAAATTCAACATGAATGACATTGTTTAAAATTAGCACTAAGGTGATGGGCATCATGTTTTGAAATGAATGAACAAAGTGCCTCACTATGTCAAATGGAGTAGGGAATTAGGAATCAAGGTCGTTAGTTGTCTTATGTGTAGCCACGCGTAATTGTGTGCGCATGTTTGGAAAAAAGAATAGTAGCGGATTCAATTTTTTATTGATTACTATAGCTTCTAAATGACATGTACTGACTTTGAACATTTCTGCTCCATACAATGTTCTTGATTATTTATGCTTCATGCCATTTTCTCTTTGGATTAAATACAATTCTGCGTAAACCAAAACATTCTACCATGTCCAACGTCTATTTGCAAAGAATCAAAGAACCGTACATAAATAAAATTAAATGATTTCGACATGTCCAAAGTTCAGTACAACTACACACCTGACCGGCTGGCGTCTCCCAAAGCAGCGTGGATCGATGAACCGACTGCCGCGTCAACTGTGTACCAACCGTCGGTCCAGGATCCACATTTCCCACTTGCTGCATATCTGACACGCATGCAATCATGTTAGACACGTAAACAAAGGCAAGTAATAGTAAAGAAAAGCTTGGCTTTTGCAAGTAAACACAGGCAAGTAATTGAATGTTCTACAACAAACTCACAGAAACAAATACAGAGAGACAGCGTGAAAGAGAGATTTGACATAAAATTGAAAACATATAATTGCTAAACTAAATTATACATCATGCATCTATATACACTGATTTTCAATTGATTTAATCATATCAAGGAAGAGTTAAAGTAAAACACTAAAATATAAACAAGGAATAGTTCGTGAAGCCTAATATGTTGACAGTAACGCAAAAGATTGTCACTTTCCAAAAATGTTTTCATTGTTTTTATGTGTTTCGTGCAGGTGAATCCTAGTTTTCCTGAAAATATTTTAGGTTGGGTGGGAAAACACAATTAAGAGAGGCCTAAAAGGTTTTAGGCCTGGCCTTAAAACACATAAAACATTTTCAGAGAGCACAACAGAACACCTCCAACCCCCGAGTAAGTAGCCAACTCCCTCCCCCAAGCTAACCACTCCAAACCACAAGAGAAACCATTGCACGAGCCCACCAATAAAGCTCTTCCAACACAAAAGATTAGACCAGCAATCCACCAGTTTTAGCCAAGATAACCCACAGTGAACATTTTTTTTGTAATTATTTTTGCTGTTTTTCATTCCCAATCCATTGACCACCCCCATCCCCCCATAGCAACCAACCCACCCTGCCCCACTATCACTGCCAACCTACATGACCTCTCTCTCTCTCAGAATCTCAATTTAATTCCTACTTTTGTTTCTTTATTGCAATTTTCCATCTGCATCAAAAGCCTAGTGGCAATTCATATTCCATTCTTTTCCATTAATTAAATTACATATCAAACCCCATTCAAAAGCCTACACTTTGTGATATCTGTGACTACTTATTTGTGATGATACTAGAAATTTACAGAGGTATAATTTTTCAATGGTTTTTAGCAATAAAAGAGTGGGTTTTTCATTGTTTCTGCACATGCTCATTATAGCTACAAGGATAATTTGGTCACATTCAAATAGTACCATCTGTCTATACACTTAATGTGTCATGATGCTATTTGCAATTCAAATTATGTGTCAAATTGTCAATGTTTAGACCCAAAGATCGGTTTGGTTTTCTTTTCTCCCACCGGATTCATCTTCCAATCTTGATTTGTGTGGAATGTTTAATGCATATGGTAGATATTGCTATTTGTGACATAACTCGTAACGAATTCATATACTTATAATATGTTAATTCTGATCAATAACTTAATTGATTTCTCTAACAATGACCCCTATAAATTTGTGTTGAGGCTTAGGTTGAGTTATGCTATGAAGCTGTATTGCTCAATGCCTATATACACACCTTTTTTCTCATATATGTATATATGTTAAACCATCCCCAGGGCATCACCTTTGGCATCTATCACTATACGCAACCTTTTGCTGTATACTACAAATGAAAATTGGCAGGTAATTTACTGATTAAGCTTATGCGATGGTTTATTGACTACTTTCTTTTGTGCAACTACTAACAACCTTTCCTAACAGGTTGTAAATCTTAAAGAGGCGCGGGACTTCTCCAATAATGAAAAGTACATCTATGTGTTCAAAGTAATATAATGATTTTCTTTAATATCTATATTGATGTATATGTCACTTTGTGTGTTCGGCATTTTTATATGTGGGGGTGGGGTTGAGGGGGGGGGGGTGTTTGGAGTTGGTGAGGGGTCCCACTGCCTTTGTTTGAATTGCTCTTCTGTGTTGTAAACTTATTTTCTATGATAAGGTTGTTCTGTCCTGATCTTGCAGGTTGCTCATGTTTACATGAGTATCTAACAATACTAAATTCTTTCTTCACAGAAACTTGAATGGGAATCTTTGTCTATTGATCTCCTGCCTCATCCCGATATGTTTATGGATGCAAATTTTTCTCAAGAGAGAGGAAGCCAAAGAGATGATGATGGTGCAAAGCGAGTTTTTTTTGGCGGAGAGCGCTTTCTTGAAGGAATATCGGGACAAGCTTATGTAATGAATCTGATATTTCAAGTTGATTTTTATATTGAACTCAGCCATGTAATACTAGAACATCTAGATTCTTGTGGGGTCCACATTACTTACTGTATCCTGACTTTGTGATGATCAGATCACAGTGCAAAGGACTGAACTAAACTGTCCACTTGGGCTTGAGGTCCAGTTACATATTACAGAAGCTGTTTGTCCTGCATTAAGTGAGCCAGGTAATGTTGTTTAGATTCTCTTGTTCACTATTGTAATATATAACAGGGGGCTAATGTAGCATCATGCAAGCAGGACTACGTGCTCTTCTACGATTCTTGACTGGATTATATGTCTGTTTAAATAGAGGAGATGTTGATTCAAAGGCCCAGCAGGTTCTATCTTGACTTAGTTGCTATTCTTCCAATAAGTATTATCTTGCTAACCTGTTATATAACAATCTCTCTCTCATGGAATCCTGGCAGCGATCTACTGAAGCAGCAGGACGTTCTCTAGTCTCTATTGTTGTGGACCACATATTTCTCTGCATTAAAGATGCTGGTTAGTCCCTCCCACCCCTCCCTTTCCAAAAAACGGCTGTAGCTTTTAATTTGTTATTCTATGCACTTCAATAACCTAAATATTTGAACTATTACTTTGATCTCTCTCTCTCTCTCTCTCAATACCTTCTATTTTTACTGAAAAAAATTCTTCTTCTGTTTCAACTTGCAGAGTTCCAGCTTGAACTTTTGATGCAGTCACTCTTATTTTCACGGGTATTTTTTAATGACTTACTCAACTTCTTGGTGACATCATCTTACTGTTTTATCCAAGTTTTTTTTGGTTAAAAATCAATCCCATCTTACCTAAAACAAAACAGATATTGTGAGCAATGCTGAATTTGTTTTCTGTGTTATATGTTTTACATACTCTGTCCTATATAATGTTATAACTAAGATAATCAGTGCTTGAAAAAGAGCCAATGAGCTCTAGCTCAAATGGCACCTCCTTTCCTTGTAAGAGCAAGGTGGAGGGTGAGGTCATGGGTTCAAGGTACATTGACTGCATGTATAATTACCAATGAAAAAATAGGGAAAACAAAAAGTGACATCAGTTTCAGATTGTGTACTGTGTCCTTAGAAAGTTCTTTCGTAAGATTTCATAGTTTCATTGTTTCTTTGAGATAATTTTGTTCAAAGATGATTTTCATGTTAGGACTTAGATGCTCCTTGACTAGTTTGATAATTTTCTTAAGAGGAGTTCTACTGGTGCCTTCTTTGAGTTGTTTGGACTATTGGATAACCCATCCTATAGTTTTGATCCTTCTGCTCGGAAGCTTTAAGATCCCTTGAATTATTCCACATGTATCCAGTAGTTTTTTGTGCAGTTCCATGCTTTTAGTGTTTTAAGACCTTATTGGAGATGTACTTTTCTTTTCCATTAATTAAATTACATATCAAACCCCATTCAAAAGCCTACACTTTATAGAGTCAAAAATTAATTCCGACACACAGAAATCAATACCCTAGGGAAATAAGTATAGTAGGCCAAACCACCAAAAAAATAAATAAATAAACAAAGCCCTAGGTCCGTCAAAAGCACCCTAGAGGATGTACTATTTCCATTCCCAAAAGCCACCACAAATCTCAATGCTCCCTAACCTAACCCAACCTATTATGAAAGGATTGGGTGACCCTAAAAGGCCACTAAGGCCACTAAGTTCCCTTTTCAACCCCAAATGTAATAGATGATAATAATAATAATTCGATGTACTTAGTCAACAAACATAACCCACAGAAGCTGCTAATCTGACACAAGACAGGAGCAAGAACGGGCTTTAATACCAAATTTGATGTTGCCTTTTTAGGAATTTCAACACTAAACTAGATTCTTGATAACATATTCATTGTGTTGATGGCTGTTTGGTATTTAAACAATAAAAAGAACATCAAATAAACAAAGATAAAACATTGGGCAATCACACGTAGGCTTTCCTAAGCACTCACATTTAGGTACGAGATAGCAATTGCGATTGACAAAAGTTGGAATGTTCATTATATAGGCTACTTCTAAATCCTTTCTTACAAAGGCTAGGAATACTAATAACCAAAAAAAAAAATAAAATAAAATAAAATAGTACTTTAAGAACTTCTAAGACAATTCTAGTCTCTTAAGACAATCAATTATGCATCTGTACACAAAATGTAAGTTACTTTCAACTGATGTGGTAAGTAAGTTTATATGTTCCCGTATGATATTACAAGGATAATGACATGAAAAAAAAACAAATTACAAACCAAAACTTAGATGTTGAATAAAAACAATATGGCACAGTTAGAGCCCTAAGCAGAGTAAATGGCAGCAAAGGTTTTAGGATGTCCATGGTCTGTGTGTACATATATGCGTGCATATCCATTATACACACATTATATCTATTATAATAATAACTAAACAGAGTGGAAGCTTGTAAAAGCCAGTAACTTTGAAGCTTGTAAAACCAATAGCTTCCCAATTCAACATCATTCAGCATTGAATTAAAAAGAAATTTTCCCTAATTCAAAATCATGACATAACTTGTGACATAATTTCTGGAAAAAATAGAGATTGATTTGATACACTTTCAAACTATATGAATTACAAACCAATTTCCCCTAACAATGAACACCGTTGTCATTGTAACAAACTATTACATGAATTTCTGCCCTAGATGTGCGTCATAAAACACTTCAAAACCAAACCCACTTCAAAACCAAACCCACTTCAAAACCAAACCCAACAAAGCTAAAACAGCAACAATAATTATGAATACAGATAGACAACAATCTAACAGCGAAAAACTTAGGAAGCCACACTCAAATCAGATTACATGCAAAGGGAAAAAATTAAAATTTGAACTCAGCATTTACAAATTACCTTAATACGTTTGTAATCCTTTAACTCCGAAGACAGATTGGGTTGAGCTTCGGCCGTGCTGAGATTGAAAAAGTGTGGGTATGGGTATGGGTTTCGATTTAACTTTGGAAAAGGTCTACTGAACGGTTTGGTTTGGGTGCGGGTAGAAATAGGAGAATCTGACGGTGGCTACTGACGGTGGCTACTGAACAGACTGGCGGTCGCTACTGATCGGACTGAGGAAGGGAGAGAAACAGTTTTAGAGACGTTACATTCAAAAACTGGTTCATATTCCGCATATAACTCGTTTTCCCCATTGACGAGTTCAAAACAGTAACGCGGGAATATTTTATTGCCCAAAAGCCAAGCTGGAACACCAGCGTGGCAAGAACCTGGCTACAACTCAGTTTCTTCATAATCGAGTTACTTAAGTAACTCGCCTTTACGGAGATCGAGTTTTAAAACAGGGGCACGCTCCTATATAGTTTCAAAACATGGGCATTATGCCAAATATGTTTCCCAGAAAGGGCAAAAGGCCAGAATCCTCTTATTAAATATATATACTCTCTGTCTATTTTTTTGGCTGAACTTTTTTTTTTTTTTTTTTTTACGCTAAACATATACTGTCCGTCTAATATGAAGACTATCCCCAAAAAAGTGTTTTTTTTAATCGATCACTCTTTCTCTCTCTCTCTCTCTCTCTCTCTCTATCTCACACCACGGCTGCTGCTCCGCACTCCACTGACACCGCTACAGCCACCGCCTCAGGAAAACACCATGGCTGCTGCTCCGCACACCACTGACACCGCTACAGCCACCGCCTCAGGAAATCACCACGGCTGCTGCTCCGCCGCCACAGGAAATCCCTGTTTCGAAGACGAAGACGAAACGCTGGGGCGACGAAGAAGACGACGAGCCTTTGGAGGACACGGCTACTTCTTCAATGTCGAGGCCTTAACCATCGACGACACCAAAACACTCATCACTGCGGTACCATCAATTTCTCACATCACCAAGATTTGAATTTCTTTATTTGCCTGTTCTAATTAGGGTTTCGATCAACTCAATACCTTTGCTGCTACTTTTGGTTAAAATATAATAAAGTACTGATTTTGATTATAGTTTGAGATCCTAATTAGGGTTTTGAATCTTTATCATTGATATTACTTTTTGTTTTGATGCTTATACAATGTGGTAATAGATATAGTGTTCTATAGTTTTAATTCCTATTATTATGTTACTTAGAACATGAATGCAGAAACACACATGTATAGTTGAGTCTAATAGATATGTTTTGTTCAGTTTTCAATTTTGGGTTTTGATATATTAGGGGGTTAATTTGATATAGGCTACTGTGAATGATACCCTGTATACATCGGCGAGTACTTTCAAGGACTTGAATCTGTCAAAAGAACTGCTGAAGGGTTTATATATTGAGATGAAATTCCAGAAGCCAAGTAAAATTCAAGCTATTAGTTTGCCCATGATTTTGACTCCTCCTCATAAGGATTTGATTGCCCAGGCACATAATGGTTTTTCTGTCAATTGAAGGATTTCGTTTTTAATTCGGTTTTTCTGTCAATTTAGGGATTTCAATTCCTAACCCCTTTTTCTCTCTATTCATTTTTGTTGAAGTCAGGAAAACACTCATAGAAAATCAAATTCTACAGGTTTTGTAAGAAAGTGGAGATGGTATTGAAGAGCCTCTCAACCGTCAAAATCTAACAACAATCCTACAGGTCTTGCTTTACCTTCAAGTTTTGCTTTATTTTGCTATCTAGGTTTTTTAGCACATCTGATTTAGCTTAGCTTAATCGTTTGTTTGATTAAATAATTATTTGGGCACCTAAAACGTTAGCCTTCTTTGTCTCCACTCAGTCCCCTGTTTTTTTTTTTCAAAACCTTCTACCTCTTCTGTACAAGTTCATGTATTTTTCGTTTTGGTCTGTCTCTGATTGTAAAATTTAATCTTCTTAATTGGGTTGTAGCTGTTGTTTTGTTTTATAGTAGAATTGTAGTGAAACTCCATCAATTATTCTTTTTAAGCTATTCTAGCAGATGAAACACATAAAATCTTAATTAAAGAGATATGTGATAAGTGATTGCAAAGGGAACGAATTAGCATAACTTATTTGTCAACATTAGATTTGTTGTTTTGCATATTTTTTTGCTCTATTGTTGGTGACACAAATTGGAGACATATGGCCATTAATGATTGATTCATAATGTGATTGTTTTGTGTAGATTTATTGCTTTGTGATTGTTTTGTGCAGATTCAATTTCTGAGAAGAACATTAATCTAGGATTTGGCTACTTTTGTCAAGCAATAGGTGTCTGTTGGGTATTTGGAGTGCAGTTTAATTGTGGAATAACAAGATGTCCATATTTTGGAGGGTTTAATTTGAGAGATTATATAAGTTTACCGCATTATGCATGTTTATTGTGCATGATTTAATATTAGTAGGTTGTGTACTTTTGGTTTCTAAGGTTTTGCTCTCAAAATATATTTCTAAATTTAGAGTTATAGTGTTATGATCTATTTTAAAGTAGTGAAACTATTGATTTTCATATAAATGTTTTGTGGTGTTTGGTGAGCTTCATTGGATTAGTGATGTCAAATTTAGTTAATTAATACCCATTTGGTGTCAAAGCATATAAGAAAGTGATTATTGGTATATGGATGCATTTACAGTTTCTAATGGCATTATTCATGATAAATCAAAAGGCATATATTACACCTTTATACAAAGTTTTTTTGTGTGCAGTTGACCTTATACTTAAAGCTTCAGGTTCTGTCTTGAAACCCCGTATTTTTGGAATTGTGATCTTGGATTTAGAACAATTAGATTTTCCTCAAGAGGAACTTCACTTCGAATCAAATTGAATTGCATATTTGAGATTTGAACTTGAAGTTACAAAATTAGTCAAGATTGATAGATAAATTTTGAAGACAAGATAAAAATCAGATTATATTCAAAAAATTTATTTGTTAAGCTTGCATTAGATTGGCTGTTTTAGGACAGTGCTTTGAGATTCTTTTATGTGGTGGTTTGTGCAAAATGAGTCTCCACAACTTATAGGGTAGTGGAAGTGTTAATTAAACTACAAGACATTTGGCTGCCTTTATATTTTAAAATGCTCTGTGTTTTCTATCCCTTTTTATTTTCCTTTCCTATCCATCAAGTGCCCATGAATATTGAGAGTTCACAATAAACCTTAAGCTAGAGAGAAAAAGAAAAAGAAAAATAGGAGGCTGTAGGTTATTAGCAATAAATGACAAAGAAGTTGTGCTTGAATTTGTATGTAGGGAGTTTCACTCTATTTAATTTGATCATGTTCAATTGAGTTATCAATCATAATGGTCATGCTCTTTTGTTTTGTTTGTTTTTTGTTTTTTTTTTTTAATGTACCTATATGAATTAATTAGATTGCTCTGCCCGTTTGTAAGTAATTAGCCATTTGAAGTAAATTTGGAATGATGTCCAAGTGGCTATCAAGGCTATTGGAACATTTAAAGCCAACTGCAGTTGCTGATGCAGGTTTGATTTTCAGTGTGAAAAGTAAAATACTGGTAAGTTTCATTTAGTTTCCACTTATTTTATAATGTTTAAATCATTAAATTGTGTTTAACATTCTTGAGCTTATAACGTGGTAAATAGTGCTTATGAACCATTAGTTAAGGTGCCTTACTAGGATCTTATAAAATATGTGTGAAAACGTGAAAGAAAATATATGTGCAATGTGTGTGTGTATATACACACACACACAAATGTAATATTTAGTACAGTTACTTATTTGTTTTAACCTACATTACTTATAAATGAATTGCATGAAGTTGATTAACTGTTTTTGGCAAATTACCAATTATTTTTAGCTCTTTTTTTAGTGTTACATTTTGCTATAGGCTTTTGTTTCTTCGAATTCCAAACCAATTGAGAAGGGAAATTAAGGTATCAGTAGAACAAAAGTTTTATTTTAGGAGAGAGTTGAAAATTGGTAGTTTCATCATTGTCATGTAATAAAAAGTTCCAAGCTCATGCTGTAAATTGCGCTTAAGTTCTTGAATGGTAGGGTATAACATGGGTTCCGAAATAGATGCCTAGGATCAACTTAAGGATAGTGTGTGATAGGTTGGATAATTGATTGATTGGTGTTATTATTGCTTTCATATGCCTCTTATGTCTTCGACTGAATTCATAGACAACCTTCTTCCATTAAGAATTTTCCAATTTTGTTATTACAACTTGAGCTATGCATTTTTTGCTTGCTTATAGGAAAGGATATAAGTGCAATTTATGAAAGTTAGAATAACAATTTGTTGTCATTTTTCTTTACTAAATGAAGATAGAAAAAAAATTTGTTATATATTTTTTAGATTTTCATAGATATGTGTTAGTATATGAGTTTGTTTAATTTTATATTTCTGTCTAATTTATTGGTCTCTGTGATGTTTCTAGCAAGATAGTTTTCCTTTTTTGGTGATTTTTATTGGCATTACTTACACTAAGTGCTATTTGTATGCCTGTTAATCAAATGGTTTGATGAAAGCGATACATATAAGTGCAATTTATGAAAGTTAGAATAATAGTTTCTTATCATTTTTTTTTTTATTAAATGAAGATAGAAGAAAATTTGTTATATATTTTTGAGTTTTTCATAGATACATGTTTGGAAATGAGTTTAATTAATTTTATATTTTTGTCTAATTTATTGGTCTTTGTGATGTTTCCAGCAAGATGGTTTTCCTTTTTTGGTGATTTTTATTGGCTTTACTTACTCTAAGTGATGTTTGTATTTTTGTTAATCAAATAGTTCAATGAAAGCAATAGACAATTTAAGTAGAATTTCATAGTGGGTTTGTGTGATTGTGTCTGAAATTGTAATTTTAAGATTGATTTGCTTGATTTTGATTGTCTGAATATATTTGTCCTAAAGTAAATGTATCACAACAATACTTTTTGGGTTATTGATATTGTTGGGTTCCTTAGAATAATGGTTAGAACTCTAAGCCATATGGTCGTGGTTGTAAGAAAATGATTGCTCTTCTCTCTGCCCTCTACAACACTCTAATATGTAACATTGGTTACACATTTTTGGATTGAATATTAGCTTTAGGATGTTGATTAGAATGATAGAATTTTGTATAACCTTATACACATTCTTATGCAGTGACCACATAACACTTCTTAAAGCTTTTGAAGGATGGAAGGATGCAAACCGTAATGAAAAGAATCCTGTCACCTTGCAAATGACAAAGGATATGAGAATGCAATTTGTAGATCTATTTAGCATTGGCTTTGTAAACACATTGATGAATGCTAATGTAAGTTCTTTAAAATTTTAAAATTTTAAAGCATTTGATTTGTTGAAATCTTATAGTTACTAAAAATTTTCCCGTGCATCGCACGAGTTAGCGATTAGTTATTTTAGTTAATAATGCTGTTTCTCAATAAAGAAAAAAATAGTTTTCACGCTAGCTAATCGTTTATATATTCATCTAGCGGCACACTTTACTAATCAATTAAGCAAAGTATTTTCTCCAAAAAAAAAAAAAAAAAAATTAAGCAAAGTAGATCTCTTCCAAATATACATACAACATTAACCATTTAGTTGTGCTCAAGGAGAAGTATTGAAACTTGAAACATAAGATTCATAATTAAAAAATTAAAAAAAAAAATTCTAGAATTTTCCTTACGAAAGAGCATCTAATTAGACTGATTTAGTCTTATTGAGGCTTTGTCGTGGCTGTACACTTTAGTCGATTAAGTAAAAAGTAGATACCTTTCTTAATTGTACTGAAAGAAAAATAGGTAAATTAAAGGGAAAAAAAATGTAGATATTTCTCATTCTCTAGTAGTTGATGGCAGTCTATAAAAGAAAGTTCGATCACAAATGATGGTATCCGACACAACCAATCTACATAGCTCACAGAGGTGGAGAGGGAGAGATTGAAAAATGGTAAACCTTCGGAAAACTTGTAATTGTTATTGCTTCTTATCGTCATCAGCATTATAATCATTATCATCACTAGTGCGAAGTTTCATTATATATTATTTATAAATATATATATAAATATATATATATATATATATAGGGACGGAGGCATTCATTGACCAGGGGGCAATGGCTCGCCCTAAATTTTTTTTAAAAATATATATTAGTATATATATTTATATATGTGCATTAAATTTAGTAATTTTGTTCTCTAAAATTACATTTTGCCCCTTTAACAGTATCTTTAATTCTTTTTGGAATAATATTACAGTTACAAACTTATTTACAACATTTTTATATACTGTTGAGGTACAAATTCATATTGGTTTGTATCTGAGCTTATCACTTACATCATTTTTTTTACTTACTAATAATCACTCACTATATCAACAATATACCTCTAGCACTTTCCTCATTTTAAAGGCCATTAAAAATTTTATAGATCTAAAATTTAAAACAACATATACTAGCCCAAAAACATTTGTGCAACAACAAAAATCACCAATAGCAAAGCTAAAAAAAATTAAGTCCAATTAACGAATTTTACTCAAATAAACAACTGGCCCTTTAAAAAGTTTTAACTAAAATAATTTTGCCTTTACCTAGCAAGCGCACACATCAAAAACTCATTTAAAAAAAAAAAAAAACTTAGCGGCTAAGAAGCCGCTGAGCTAGAGGTTAGAGTCGCCCCCCTTAACTCAAAGTTCTGGCTCCATCCCTGTATATATATATATAAAGAGTATCATTACTGTAAGTATTATTATGACCACTACTATTGATCATTGTCAAATTTTTTTTTTTTTTAATATTTTGATAATTGCAATATAAAAGAACTAAACTCTAAATAATTTGAAAACATCAAGATGTGTTAATTAATTGAGTTACAAAGCCATTTTGTAATCATTATTGATGCTTCCACCTTGTTAATTACCGTAATTGTTATTAATTTATTAATATTTATATTCTTGCTCTTACTATTATTTCACTATTATATTGATTATTATGTAGTGGTTGTTGGGACTTGAATGGGCTACAGTTATTCAAATATAGCAAAATAATCTTTTCATTTATTTGTTGTTGAACCTTGCTACAAATTATATGGGAAAACTTCTTCTATATATATATATATATATATATATGAGTTAGGTTCAAGTTATACCTGGTAAAACTTTAAGCAATGTTACACCCAAAAGGAAGCAAGGTTGAATGTCTAACAATGGCATATTGTGAAAAACAAAGAGAGAAAAAATGAAGAATCAAAAAGGAATCTTCTATTCAAGATTGCGTAAAATGAATACATCACTCACACTCTCTATTTATACATTACATGATTGGTAACTTCTCTAGAAGATTCCAATCTAACAAACTCCTAACAGACTAAATGAAAATTACAGCTGTACACCATAAATAAATATCTAGACTAATGCCATAACAGAACATAAGGGAGGAAGAACATAGCAAGCCCAGAGTCTTATGAAGAAAGAGAGTCTGATCAAAACTATGTCGCCTAGTTCAAGCATAATGTGACACACGTGGATAAGACTAAAACGACATCGTGTCATATTAAATAAAAACACTGCCGTTTGACCCTCAATAATAGGCCAAAAACGAATTGACCAATTGTGATAAATTAATTGATTAATTATCGAAGTTTATTAATTAATCAAATTAACATGCAAACGCGTGGTAGCACAAACAAATCATCAATAAACTAAGTATGCAGCAGAAAATAAATTGACACGGTAATTTATTTACAAATGGGGAAAACCAATATGGCAAAAACCTTACTGAATGATTTTAAGGTCACCACTCTTGAGAATCCACTATTATCAAAACAACCGATTATAAGTAAAGGAATCTCAGGACCTTATACCAACCTAAAATTGAAACCTTACCCCAATACCCAATTGGACTTGTTCTGTAGTGACAATCTCTCCTTGTAATGCAAGGCTCCTAGTACGCGACTAATCAATTGCATGGATCCTAGTACGCGACTTCAATCACAAACTAGAGAAGGTTGTTGGCTGCAAAGCTCTTTAGTTCATCACACAATGAAGATCGAGAAGTGCTTTGGGTACAAAACCCTACGGTGCATAAACACGGCAGCTTCTTCACAAAAAAGATGAACTATGGTACATTCTATCTCCGGTCATAATTTTCTTGAACAACCTTTGCTCAATACTTGTGCAACTTGTTCCACCTTTGACGGTCCTTAAAATAATCATTTTATATGTTTAGGGTTGTGAGAAAAGAAAGCCCAAACATACAATCACCAATTGAATGAAAAATAATCTTGAAAAACAAAACTTCATAAACCTCGACAGATACCTATAATCTTGAAAAATAAGTTGGTGGCTTTGGTGAAGGTAGTGTCAAACTCAAGTTTTTGTCCTAAAATTTCCATTTTTCAAGTGGAATTTTCTATGATCCAAGCTTACCAAATAGAATTTTGTTATGGGGCCTTTCCATTGACTCCTTATTTGTACCAAAGCAGTGTCATTTGAAATTAATTTAATTAAGATTAAATCATAATCATGCTTTGGACACTTTCTAAGAAAACTGGTTAGGTGTTGTTGAGGTACAAAATATCACAAATATTGCGTCAAGGCCCAAAACATTACAAAATTAAAATTTAGAACCCATTTAGGCCTCCAAATAAGGGACAAGGCCCAAATCCGCCAATCAAGGTCCACTTAAGATAAGTAGGAAGAGGTCCAAACCCAAGAAAGAGCAAGCTTTGGGCCTTAAAAAATAAAGAAAAAGGAAAAAGGAAGCTCAGCCCGAGCCTTGTGAGGGAACTTGCTGGGGAACCCAGAAAGGGAATGGACTAGGATGCCTTGTGACTCCCAGAAGCCCGGGATCCTTGAGATATGCAAAAAGAAGTTAGCTGGGATTGGGATAGCTCAACGGAGCATGCTCATGGACACAATGAATGAAGGTGGATATGTCCCATCAACTGCCCATGGTTTAGAAAAAGGCTGATGGCTTAGGAATCAGCAGTTCAAAAGAAGAAATCGAGTACCTTAGGGACTACAGGAAGGTGGATCATGAAAGAAGGTGACTGAGGATCTTTCGGTCTGACAGAGAGGAATCTGCCCATTTAGAGAAAATGACAAAAGGTAATGTAACGTCCCAGTTATACCAAAAAAAAAAAAAAAAAGAGTAGAAAGTTAGATTTTATGGGTCTCACGTGCTCCCACCTACCCCACCCTTCCCCACCACTCATTTTTCACTCTATCTCTTTATATCTTTGACCGGCCAAAGCTCCTCACCTCACCTTTCTTTCTTTTTCTTCTTTTTCATTTTCTGTCTCACACTCCTCTCCACTGCGTCACTCTCCCACCGGTACCTCCATACCACATTTTCACCATCATTTTTCCGGTAAGATCACCGGAAAATCCTTAGGAACCTCTAAGCATCTTCATCCCTTTATTTGAGGTAAGAGTTTCCAATCTTTTTAGTGGGTTTTACACTTTTGCTTGAGGTTATTTTTATCTAAGTTTTAATAATGATACCCATGCAATTTATGAGCATTGGTAGTGATATTTATGTGTTTATATGTATGGGTTTTGTATTGGTGGAATTATTTAATGAGTGGGTTTATGGTTTATACCAATGGTGGTGATCTAAGTGGTGAAGATTTGGAGGTCTTGGCTTTTTAATGTGAAATAAATGGTGAATATAATTTTTATTGATTATTTGGAACTAGTCAAAGATTTAGATTGTTTGTTTTGGAGGATAGTATGATATGATTTTGATATCATGGATCTCTTGTTGATGTGGTGTAAATATTGTGGGAAGTACTTATAAAATGTTGAGGTTTTGATGTTAGAGATAATACCTTGAATGATTCATGAGTATAATGGGAGTCTATGCCTTGTAAATTAATTGGTTGAGAAACTTTGGAAGTGGAAAATATTATTTGTGAGGCTAAATACTAGGCTTGCCTAATTAAGTGATTATTTGACAATTCTTAAATTATGGCTAGATGCAATTTCAAGCTCTATATTTATTGTGATAAGTTTACTTGATATTTTTTAGGTTCTAGCTAATCTCCTTGAAGCTTGGAGAATTAGAATTTTGCGGTTACGAGGTAAGTAGTTTTTTAATGGGATTTTAAAAAAATAATCATGTTATATAAACGTTTTCTGGTTAGACACGCTTTTGGAAACTACTTATGGAAACTATATTTTCCTAAAAATTATTGTGTCGTAACCTTAATATATATATATATATATATATGTGTGTGTGTGTGTGTGTGTGTGTGTGATTATGTATGGAAATGCATTATATTTGGTATTGCATTTGGGGAAATGCATGAATTGTTGATATGGAAAAATGAGCATCTTTTATTTAATCTTTGATAAGAAAATCATTGATTTTATGGTATATTGAAAAGCTTAAAGATGCTTATCTTGTCTTATATTATTTGGGAAATTGATAGAAAATCTTTTGATAAGAATGAAGTTTGAAAACCTTACAAACTTTGTAGAAGTTAGAATAGTTAAGGTTTTCTGAAACTACTTGGATATGAACTATGTGTTTCAAAGTAAGGTAACCTGCGAGTTTATGTGATTTTAGCCCTATGCCATGTGTGATTTCCCGGTAATCACCCGATTTGGTTTCAGTAGTCTTTGTGACAACAGAATTAAATCCAGGTCAGTGTCCTTTCACTTTGGATGACGCGTTCTTCCCTGCTGTCCATAGGGGGAAGAGGTTCCTTGATTGTGTGTGGGTGAGGCTGCTGCTCATGGGGCCAAGAGACCACATGCAAGAGAGGTCCTATTTGATGCGCTCTCTATGCTGCCCATAGGGGGAGAGAAAAATCTTGAGGGTATGGGTGAGATTGCTGTCCATGGGCCAAGAGTCTGCATACCAGAGAGGACAATATTATGCCAGTTGTGAATGGGTGGATCCCCTGACTGGTTTATCTGGTAGTATGGTAGATTTGTGATAATTTATCTTATGCTAGACGTTATGGCTTTGGAAATTATATTGTTAATACTCACAGATTATAATATATAGTTTCATGGTATTATTTTGAGAAATTTTGTGTTTCATTATTCAATCATTCTTGTCATTTCATATTATTATTATTGAAGATGAACTTGCATTTCCCCCACCCCCATTAATTATGCTACTTACTGGGCTTTAGCTCATCCCAATCTTTCACAGTCTTACAGATTAATTAGCTATATCATGGGAATGGAGCTTGCCTTATCAGTAGTGATTGAAGTTTTATGCTGAATTGGGAGACTTACATTACTAATGGTTTGTGATTCGATCTAGTTGTTTTTAAGGGTGCTTACAGTAGTTAATTTTATTAGAAGTTGGGCTCTTGAGGCTTGTTAGCCCAAGAGTTTTGTTGGGATTGCATATTTTAGAGAGCTTTGAGACTTTCTATTTAAAGCATTAGAGTTTTGCAATATATTCATGTATTATGTGGAGGCACATGATTTTTAGTTATTGTTAGTAAATGTGTTATAGAGCTTTGACTTACTTTAAGAGTATATTCAACGAAATTATTATGATAATTCTTGATCTTGGTACTTGATATGATTTATGTGGATTAGATTGTCGAAAAGGAAAAATCTACAGGTACTTTGAGATGTCTTTCTCATGCTTTGGACCCCTTTGGGGTTTGGGGCGTGACAAATATGGTATCAGAGCTTAGGTTATGATTCTGTAGACTTTGAAAATAGGGATTGATTTTGATCTAAGTCAGAGCATTAGGGGTTTGATGAATCCTTTATTCTTTTCATTTGTTTCAGCTTCCACCTGCTTTTCTTCTAATCTTATCTTTTCTATGCTAACCTTCTATGTTGCCTTGTGATTTGCTTGCTTTGTTTCTTGGGTATGGATTTGTACACTATACCTCCTAAAAAGAAAGCACATAAAGTACGGCATGTAGATGAGGTTGCAGCTTCAGAGCATGGCCTTAGATGATGCCAAGAGCATGAGAGATTTGTCACTCGCGATGGTGGTGAGATTGATGTGGTGGTAGACAGGATCTATGCTAGAATTTCTAGATCGGTCCAAGGTGGTGAGTGTAGGTAGGAGGGTTGTTCTTTTGGAGAGTTCCATAAGCAAAACTCTCCAACATTTAATGGGGAGCTTGATCCAATGGCAGTAGACTTGGTTGCTAAAGATGGAAAAGTTATTGAGAGCCCTGAACTACTTGATTTTGAAGTTATTGGTTTCAACCCCTGTTGGTGATACTTTAATGACTAATCTTGTGCTTAAGTATTGTATTCTTTGTATTGAGGGTAGAGAGTTATTGGCTGATTTGGTGTTCCTAGATATGCGTGATTTTGATGTCATTTTGGGCATGGATTGGTTGGCTTCTTACCATGCTGGTGTGCTTTGTTTTGAGAAAAAGGATGAGTCTATGAGGTTGTGTATTGCTTTCCATGAGCTAAAGAAAGTTACCATTAAGAATAAATATCATTTGCCTCGTATTGATGACCTATTTGATCAGTTGTAAGCAGCACAAGTCTTTTCTAAGATTGATCATTGTTTTGGTTACCACCAATTAAAGATTAAGGGTAAGGACATACCGAAAACGGCCTTCGGATTAGATATGGTTATTATGAATTTTTGGTGATGCTGTTCGGATTAACTAATGCCCCTGCTACTTTTATGGATTTTATGAATAAGGTATTTTATGTGTACTTGGATCACTTTTTCATTAAGTTCATTGATGATATTTTGATTTATTCTAAGAGTCAAGAGGAGCATGTAGAACACTTGAGAATTGTTTTGCAAATTCTAAGAGAAGGGAAGTTGTTTGCTAAACTGAAGAAGTGTGAATTTTTGTTGAATCAAGTAGTATTCCTGGGTCATGTGATATCTAAGGATGGAATTACAGTGGATCCTAATAAGATAGAAGCAGTGGTTAATTGGGATAGGCCTACAAATGTAAGTGAGGTTAGAAGTTTCTTGGGCCTTGTTGGTTACCATAAAAGATTTGTAGAGGGATTTTCCCGCATTGTAGCTCCTTTGACCCAATTAACTCGGAAGAACGTTAAATTCGAATGGAAGGAGGAATGTGAGAAAAGCTTCCAAGAGATAAAGTGGAGATTGGTCACAGCTCCAGTGTTTACTATCCTTTCAAGTACGGGGGGTTTTGTCATTTATAGTGATGCTTCTCATAAGGGACTTGGTTGTGTGTTGATGCAAAATGGGAAGGTGGTGGCTTATGCCTCTTGTCAGTTGAAAAATTATGAGAAAATTACCCCACTCATGACATGGAGTTGGCTGCAGTTGTTTTTACTTTAAAAATTTGGAGACATTATTTGTATGGGGAAAGATATGAGATTTTCATTGGATCATAAAAGTTTAGAGTATTTATTTAACCGGAATGAGCTAAATATGGGACAGCAAAGATGGCTCAATTGTTTAAGGACTATGATTGCCCTATTAACTATCACATTCATAAGGCTATGTCATTATTGGTGCACTTAGTAGAGAGTCTCCGGTTATTTTTCAACTTCTTTGCATACAACTTAAAGGAAATTATTTGGGATCTTGAAAGGATGGAGATTGAGGTTGTTATGGGCCATTCTGAGGTCTACTTGGCTAGTTGGAGTATTCAACCAACTTTGGTAGAAAGAATTATATTGTCACAGGACAATGACTCACATTTAAAGAAAATCATGGATGAGGTGCGTAGTGGAAAGAAACCTGAATTTTCTATTTCTGAGGATGGTGCTTTGAGATTTGGGAGTAGACTTTGTGTGCCAAATAATCCGTTGATTAAAAAGGAGATTCTAGAGGAGGCTCACTATTCCCCATATACAATACATCCGGGTAGTACAAAAATGTACCATGATCTTCGTGAAAATTTTTGGTGGAATAATATGAAAAGGGAGATTGCTCACTTTGTAGGGCAATGTTTGACTTGTCAGCAGGTTAAGGTGTTGCACCGACCCTTAGGTTTGTTGCAACCATTTCCTATTCCCCAATGGAAGTGAGAGAAAATCATTATGAATTTTGTTTCAGGATTGCCAAGATTTCTTAAGGGTCATGATGCTATTTGGGTGATTGTTGATAAAATGACAAAATTAGCTCATTTTCTCACTATTCGGATGAACTACTCCCTTGATCAGTTAGCTTAGCTCTATATTGATGAGATAGTGAGACGTTATGGAGTACTTGCTTCTATTGTTTCAGATAGAGATCCAAGGTTTACTTCTCATTTTTGGGATGGTGTGCAAAAGGCCTTGGGTACTAGAATTGATTTTAGCATAGCTTTCCACCCTTAGACAGATGGACAGTCTGAAAGGACTATTCAAACTCTAGAAGATATGTTGAGAGCATGTGTTTTGGATCTTAAGGGGAGTTGGGCTAGTCACTTACCTTTGGTGGAGGGTGCTTACAATAGTAGTTACCATTCAAGTATTGAAGCGGCACCTTATGAGGCTTTGTATGGGAGAAAGTGTAGATCCCCAATTTGTTGGGACGAGGTTGGAGAACGAAAAAAATTTTGGGGTCAGAAATCATTTAGAGGACTTGTAAAAAGGTGAATATGATTCGTGATCGACTACGAGCAGCCCAAAGTAGACAAAAGAGCTATTATGACATTATAAGGAAGGCTTTAGAACTTGAAATTTGAGATAAAGTTTTCTTACTAGTTGCACCTATGAAAGGAGTAATGAGATTCGGCAAAAAGGGTAAGTTAAACCCTAGGTTTGTAGGGCTTTTTGAGGTCTTGGAGAGAGTGGGCAAAGTTGCATATAGAATTGCCCCACCACCGGCCCTGTCAGGAATTCATAATGTGTTCCATGAGTCTATGTTAAGGAAATACATTCCTAATCCTTCACATGTTTTGAGCTATGAGCCTATTCCGATTAGAGATGATTTGTCATATGAAGTAATTCCGGTAGAGAATTTGGATCATAAGGAGCAAGTCTTACGCAATGGAACAACATCTGGGGTAAAGGTGTTTTGGAAAAATCATTTGGTGAAAGTGACATCTTAGGAGCTTGAGGACGTTATGTTGTCAATATACCCAAACCTTTTTCAGGATCAAGGTATGTAAAATTTCGAGGACGAAATTTTTATAAGAGGGGAAGAATGTAACGTCCCAGTTATACAAAAAAAAAAAAAAAAAAAAAAAAAAAAAAAAAAAAGAGTAGAAAGTCAGATTTTTATGGGTCTCACGTGCTCCCACCTACCCCACCACTCATTTTTCACTCTATCTCTTTATATCTTTGACCGGCCAAAGCTCCTCACCTCACCTTTCTTTCTTTTTCTTCTTTTTCATTTTCTGTCTCACACTCCTCTCCACTGCCTCACTCTCCCACCGGTACCTCCATACCACATTTTCACTATCATTTTTCCGGCAAGATCACCGGAAAATCCTTATGAACCTCTAAGCATCTTCATCCCTTTATTTGAGGTAAGAGTTTCTAATCTTTTTAGTGGGTTTTACACTTTTGCTTGAGGTTATTTTTATCTAAGTTTTAATAATGATACCCACGCAATTTATGAGCATTGGTAGTGATATTTATGTGTTTATATGTATGGGTTTTGTATTGGTGGAATTATTTAATGAGTGGGTTTATGGTTTGTACCAATGGTGGTGATCTAAGTGGTGAAGATTTGGAGGTCTTGGCTTTTTAATGTGAAATAAATGGTGAATATAATTTTTATTGATTATTTGGAACTAGTCAAAGATTTAGAATGTTTGTTTTGGAGGATAGTATGATATGATTTTGATATCATGGATCTCTTGTTGATGTGGTGTAAATATTGTGGGAAGCACTTATAAAATGTTGAGGTTTTGATGTTAGAGATAATACCTTGAATGATTCATGAGTATAATGGGAGTCTATGCCTTGTAAATTAATTGGTTGAGAAACTTTGGAAGTGGAAAATATTATTTGTGAGGCTAAATACTAGGCTTGCCTAATTAAGTGATTATTTGACAATTCTTAAATTGTGGCTAGATGCAATTTCAAGCTCTATATTTATTGTGATAAGTTTACTTGATATTGTTTAGGTTCTAGCTAATCTCCTTGAAGCTTGGAGAATTAGAATTTTGCGGTTATGAGGTAAGTAGTTTTTTAATGGGATTTTAAAAAAATAATCATGTTATATAAACGTTTTCTGGTTAGACACGCTTTTGGAAACTACTTATGAAAATTATATTTTCCTAAAAATTATTGTGTCATAACCTTAATATATATATATATATATATATATATGTGTGTGTGTGTGTGTGTGTGTGTGTGTGTGTGTGTGATTATATATGGAAATGCATTATATTTGGTATTGCATTTGGGGAAATGCATGAATTGTTGATATGGAAAAATGAGCATCTTTTATTTAATCTTTGATAAGAAAATCATTGATTTTATGGTATATTGAAAAGTTTAAAGATGCTTATCTTGTCTTATATTATTTGGGAAATTGATAGAAAATCTTTTGATAAGAATGAAGTTTGAAAACCTTACAAACTTTGTAGAAGTTAGAATATTTAAGGTTTTCTAGAACTACTTGGATATGAACTATGTGTTTCAAAGTAAGGTAACCTGCGAGTTTATGTAATTTTAGCCCTATGCCATGTGTGATTTCCCGGTGATCACCCGATTTGGTTTCAGTAGTCTTTGTGACAACAGAATCAAATCCAGGTCAGTGTCCTTTCACTTTGGATGACGCGTTCTTCCCTGCTGTCCATGAGGGGAAGAGGTTCCTTGATTGTGTGTGGGTGAGATTGCTGCCCATGGGGCCAAGAGACCACATGCAAGGGAGGTCCTATTTGACGCGCTCTCTCTGCTGCCCATAGGGGGAGAGAAAAACCTTGAGGGTATGGGTGAGGCTGCTGTCCATGGGCCAAGAGTCTGCATACCAGAGAGGACAATATTATGCTAGTTGTGAATGGGTGGATCCCCTGACCGGTTTATCTGGTAGTATGATAGATTTGTGATAATTTATCATATGCTAGACATTATAGTTTTGGAAATTATATTGTTAATGCTCACAGATTATAATATATAGTTTCATGGTATTATTTTGAGAAACTTTGTATTTCATTATTCAATAATTCTTGTCATTTCGTATTATTATTATTGAAGATGAACTTGCATTTCCCCCACCCCTATTAATTATGCTACTTTCTGGGCTTTAGCTCATCCCAATCTTTCATAGTCTTACAGATTAATTAGCTATATCATGGGAATGGAGCTTGCCTTATCAGTAGTGATTGGAGTTTTATGCTGAATTGGGAGACTTACATTACTAATGGTTGGTGATTCGATCTAGTTGTTTTTAAGGGTGCTTGCAGTAGTTAATTTTATTAGAAGTTGGGCTCTTGAGGCTTGTTAGCCCAAGAGTTTTGTTGGGATTGCATATTTTAGAGAGCTTTGAGACTTTCTATTTAAAGCATCAGAGTTTTACAATATATTCATGTATTATGTGGAGGCACATGATTTTTAGTTATTGTTCGTAAATGTATTATAGAGCTCTAACTTACTTTAAGAGTATATTCAACGAAATTATTATGATAATTCTTGATCTTGATACTTGATATGATTTATGTGGATTGGATTGTCAAAAAGGAAAAATCTACAGGTACTTTGAGATGTCTTTCTCATGCTTTGGACCCCTTTGGGGTTTGGGGCGAGACAGGTAAAGCAACCAAAAAAGGTGGGTCTAAAAAGTAGCATTTAGAAGTTTTGGAAATAGGTGATTGAAAGTCAGCCCCTAGGACCTCCCAAAAGGGAAAGGTCAGCTGCGAACTTTTGGCAGGGGGGGCAGGGGACTTAAAAAGGGGAAATAATGAGAAAGGCACCAAGTGGAGAGAATCAGTGGTACCCCAAAAAACCTAGAAAGGCACTATAAAAAGGGATGGAGCCAATAGCAAAAACTATTTAGCAATAGTGAATCAAAGTAAAAAGATCTATTGAAAAACTCCTTTAGAATTCAAAAAATGAGAAAAGAGGGAAAACTCTGTGAGGGATCTTGAGACAAACACTAAAGGATATACTTGGATTCAAAGGGATTCAAATTGCATAAGTCTTAGAAACCTAAAAGAGCTATTTAAGTCTGTGACTTTTAAACTTATTTGGATCTTGTAACATATCCCAGTGGAGAAAGGACCTAATGTATTAATAAAAATAACTCAATAAATAATGAAATATCATTCATCATTTTGAGAATCCCTAACGTTTTATTTACCTTTACTGTTTTTTACTGTACAATATGTATATATATTGTATGTATGGATGTATATGTGTTGTTGGACCCATGTTTTTGTGCACAACTTGGTTTGTAATCAACTCAACATAGCTGCAGCAAACCAAGCTTAGTACACCAAACAACAAGTATAGGGCCCAGGGTCCTTGTTTCTATTTGGGCCTGAGTACTGTAAAAAAAAAAAAAAAAAAAGAACCCACAGGTGTTGAGCACTTTTTCACTTTTTTTGCCATATTACACTCGTTTTATGTCTAATTTGGGCCTATGATCAATAGTTGCTTTAAAGGAAATTTAGTAATTTCAACATGAGCGTGAATTTATCCCGCTCTAATAGTCGAATCTTTTTTGTAAAATATTGGTCGAACCTAAGTTTGGGAGATGAATTTTGGAGTAATATTGTGAAATTTGGTCAAACTATAAGTACATGGGCATACAATTGGCTCAGGCCACATGGGCATAAGATGTCTAAAATTTATTATGGAGAAAAACTCAATTGATTCTTTCCCATTTTCAACAATTCAAAAAAGCATTTATTCTTTTGAAAAAAAGAAAAAGGAAAAGTTAACAGTTCACAAAGCCAGCTCAACAATTGGTTCAAAGTTTGAACTAGTTAATTATTGGGAAATGTCGTTTCCACTCTAGAAGAGAATATATGCCCCAATTAACTTAAAGTGCCTTTTCATATTCTCCAAGGAAAGAGAAGAAATTCCGATTCTTTTCACACCACTTCTTTATGTCACCTGCCTAAAAAAAGATAAATTTTATATTTATGATACTCTCGTTTGGATTTAGGCTGCCAAGTTAAACATATCAAAAAATTTTGAAATCTAAAAACTAACCTATTAATTTCTCTCTTACACACACACACGTATATAATAAAAATAATTTTAAAAAACTTGTCTTTGTGTTGTCTAAACCATTCATCTAGTTAATTTGTAAATTATGAACTATATTATAAATCATATCGATCAAAATTAATATTCTTTAAAATTTTAGAGTATATTAATAGTTTAATAATTATGAAATATTTAAGAAAAATTAATCATTAAATAATTTAAATGATAACCATCACTTTATATGGATAAACATATACATATTAATATAAGAAAAATATAACAATCATATAAACTTTCTTTTTTTTTGAGAAGGAACAATCATATAAACTAAGAATGGTTGAAAAGTGTCAGGATATAAAAGATTTTAGTTTTTCACTATATGTGTTTAATACATAAGATGAAAAAGTGGAAGGATTAAAAATAAAGATAAATATATCTTGTTTGGTTAAGATAGAAAGCGAGAAGATTGAAAATATAATTATATAAATTTATTTATTTGCTCATCTCTCTGCATCTGTTCCCTTTTCAGAATCGAGGGGGGAAAACCTCAGTATCTAATCAATTAGAATTTAAAAATAGTAAATTTTATGAAAGGCATAAGCATAAGAAAATGAGAAACGTATTCCTTTAGTTTCATAATAGATTTCGGTAAAAATTTTGCTCGTCTTTGTATTCCTTCAAATATCAAGAATCTTGTGATCATACCTAATCTCAATATTGTTGAATTGTATTGCAATTAAGAAGTTATATCTAAGGTAAATTCCAAAATACACCTCAGAAATTTGTGGTTGCTTTGATTTTAGATCATGAAGTTTGGTTTTGTTAGCAAAACCCCACTCTTTGTTAGTTTAGGTTGTCAAGTGACCCATTGGCTCTTTTTTTTTTGGCTGCCTAATTAGCCATAAAATGATGTAGTTTCAATTACAAACAAATAGAAGACTTGGCAACTATTCAAAACATCGTTGTTCACCCAGACTCAAAACACAAAACACCAGTGCCAGTATAACATTGTTTCACAACAACTCAACCTATTCCTAAATCAAAATCCCATGATCCCAGCTCAAAACCTTTGGCTCATCATGAACCCATCAGCTTGACCAGATCAAGTCCAAGGTCTCGGTGAAAACATTATATCCCATTCTCTATTTTTATTATTGGTCCAATTAATGTGTGCTCTTAAAACATCTATTAACAAACCATTAAAAAAAAAAAAAAAGGAAATGTTAACAAATGCCCTTAGGGCATTTGTTAACAATTTATTTTTAAAATGTTTTTATGGAAAAAAAAATTAATATTTTGACAACTTTTTTAATTTTTCATAAAAATGGTGTCAAAACTTTTCTAAAATGGATTCTTAACCAATACCCTCAGAACATTCGTTAAAATGACCCTTAAAAATATATATATGTATAAAAAAATAAAAAAGTAAATAATTTTTTTAACAAATTTTTTAATTTCTCATAATTTTTTTTAAAAATAATTTATTAATAAATATCTTAAGGCATTTGTTAATAAAATCCTCGTATGCTTATTTTAAAAATGGAAGAATAACTCATTTCATTCCAATATACAATTCTAGTAGCACAGCACAAGCTTTTGACAAATGTCATATTCTCATGCAATATTCGTACAGTTATAGCACAAGCTATCCAGTCAAAAATAAATAAATAGGTGCGCAAGCTGTCAAGCCACTCAAGCATAGTTCAGATAGTGCTATTAAAATAGCAATAAAATATTAAAGAGAGTTGGAAAAATCAGGATTCAGTTGTGCTGCTCAAGCTTCAACATTTTTGAAGTTCGGAAGAATTTTGTTCGGTCAGGGGTGGGGTCAGAAAGAATTTTGTTGGGCCAAACCCCAAAATTTTATATAATTATATATTTTGGAAGATGTCATGAACCTCATTCGAGAGGAATGACTCATATCATATGTAGGATGTATGATATATATATCTCCTCTTGTTTATTAATAATTCCATTGCAATCACAAGTTATTGAAACATATCAATACATACAAAAGTGAGGAAACCACTATCTTTTTTGAAAACCTTCTAACTGCCCCCATCCTTTTATCTCCCTTTGTCTTTCAGACACTTCAATTGATGGCTTCCATGCCAGAAAATGATGATAAATTAAACGGAGAGCTGTACAATGCTCTACTGAAAGAAGAGATGGAGAACGTGATAAAACTCTGTGAACGTGTTCCTGACCATGCAATGCACGTAGTGACCATACACAACGACACAGTGCTCCACTTGGCCACTTACTCAAAACAAGCTGAATTGGTACTTGGACTTCTGCAAGCATTGCCTCACCACCTTATCGAGAAAATGACCACCTGCAAAAATGTTACCGGAAACACTGTCCTCCACGAGGCTGCTACTCTCGATGACCGCTCTGTCGAGATAGCAACGAAGATGTTAGAGAAAGCCCCAGAGTTGTTAAACATATGCAACGAGCTTGGAGAAAGCGTACTCTTTCAGGCAGCCCGCTACGGTAAGACACAGATTTTCAACTTTCTGGCGGATATATTTTCAAAATATGATGAAGCTAAGCAGAAACTATTTAGCCAGAGGACTGACAAAACCACTATGCTTCACATCGCCATCCTTGCTCGCCACTTCGGTAAGTTCCCACCGGCACACACATACAATTACTAGACGTACATGACTGTATTTATGTGATTTATTATTATTTTTTTCTTCTCTGTATTGATTTGGTTCGTGTGTTTGCCATGCATAAAACACATAACAAGATTTGGCTCTGAACATAGCAAGACGGTTCGGACATATAGTTGGTGAAAGAGACCATGATGGGATGACAGCTCTTCAGCTTCTGTCATGCAACCCCTCTGCTTTTGAACCAGCGCGCAGACGTGGATTCCTCAAGAGAAATTCCAGCAACGGTAAATATCATAAGTTAGTGTTTGTTAAATACGACTGTTATATAACTATTTTTTGAACTAAAATCGTGAATTGAGGACATAATTTTAACTTTGAAATTGTATTTTCAATTCACAGTTCAGTTCATAATACGTGTATGTAACAGTTTTTATTCATATCATAATTTAACATAATCATTACTAGAACACTAAATTTAAGTAATACATGGGACAAGATCAAGTTATACCCGTTTGTAACTTTAAGTAATATTATACTGCTTGATAGTTTTTTATATGATTAATATATTGAAAAGCTTACCATTAGATTATATATTCTCTATCTTTTTAATATGTATGCTAAGGGTGCATTTGAGAACTAGATTAAGCTTTTTTTTGGTCATTTGAATAAGCTTTTAGCATTTTTTTATACTATTAATGAGTCTCATTGTACTATTTGTGAGCTCATATTATTTGGAAAAATCAACTTATTTTTTGTATGTTCGTTGGCTGTTATGCTCATAAGTCTCACATTTTATTATTAAAAAAAAAAAAAAAAAAAAAAAAAAAAAACCTTAAAAAGCTCCCTTCAGTTCCAATGCCAGAACGTTTTTGGTGAAAGTTTGCCCAGTGATCACTCATATTTTGGTTTTTTTTTTTTGTCAAACTCTAGTTGACTGTTGTTATAATTACTATTAACATTATGGTATTTTGGTAACTTTAATCAATGGCTTTGATGAAATATGAATCTTAATTATGATATAACAAGCTTGATAGTAAATTATAGCTAAGCCAAAAAAAATTAGTTATTATTATTATTGTTGCTGTTGTTGAATATTTGTTTTTCATATTAATTTGGAAGTCATTTTGCATATTCAAACATTAAAATAGGGTTAAAATTACACAAAAGTTTTTCTATAGTACTTTTAACACTTTTAGGTTTTTTTTTTCTACAATAGTTTCAACAATAAACCTTCAGCAAAAAGCTAAAAAAACCTTTTTTTAGACAGATCCTAAATTTCATATTTATTAGACGTTATTTATTATTCGATACATAAACATATTTTTAATGCATCAGTTTATAATACAAAACTTGACATTTATACATTTTATAAATAAGATATTATTAATAATCTCCAACCATCATGAAATTTTCCAAGTATCGAGATTATAGGAAAAAGATATAATCCAACAGTAAATTTGTAGAAATTTGCTTTTAATTAATTTTTTTTTTTTTTTTGAGAATTGTAATATTGTTTAAAGTTACAAAAGTATTTTCTCTCTCTCTCTCTCTCTCTCTATATATATATATATATATATATAATTTCATTAAATAATAAATGTTATTTTTATATGTTTTTACTTATACGATGAATTATAAGAGAAACATAATAATAACAATATTAAACGAAAAACTTTCCTTTTGTTTATAAACATATAAATCATAGCATATTTTCTTCTAATGAGGAAAAAAATTCATGCATTCATGTATCTCTAAGTCTCTAATGCAAAATAAAGAGTTTTTCTAAATCATATAAAAGTAAAAGAGAGTTTTTATTAAAGAGATATACTTATATATTTTTAACAACATATGCTTTAATGCAACTAAAGCGAATGGGTTATATACAGCAAAAAATAAAAAGAGAGATACCTTATTATTCTAACCAACCACTGTTCATATCTTTGTAAATTTTTCACTTCAAAAAAATAGAACTTTGTATATATATATATATATATATATATAAAGAAATCAAGGAGGCCAATTAAGTAAAATTTCACCAAGTATTAGAATTTTCGAAACTCATGGGAGTCGGATTAACCTTTAACTGGTCACTCTCCATTTCAATCTAAATTCAAACTCATTGGAGAAAAACACCATGCCTAGCTCCCTTTGCCATTGTGTACAACTTATCGTCTGCAACGTTCCAAAACTATGTTATTTTGCTCTCTCTCTCTCTCTCTCTCTCTCTCTCTCTCTCTCTCTCTCTCTCTCTCTCTCTCTCTCTCTCTCTCTCTCTCTCTCTCTCTCTCTCTCTCTCTCTCTCTCTCTCTCTCTCTCTCTCTCTGGGAGAAGTCTACTCTAGCTACTGCCAGAGTAAAGAAAAGTTTGGCATTATTTGCACTACAATAAATTGACCGACGATGACAATAGAATGTCGACTCACAAGTCTGGCATCAATACCACCCCCCCTCCCCCCTCACAAAGGCCTTCCCCTGAACTTCAAATCCAATAAGAGGAGGGAACCTAGTCATTCCAATACACCCTAGCAAAGATATTCATGCTACCCTAATCTTGGATAGGGATTGGGGCGCCTATCTCTTGCATTTAAGCATGGCTTGCGCAAGGAATAATACAAGTGTTAACGTGTAATAGGTTGTGGGCTTTAACCTACCTTGTTTACTTATATAGCACACATATTTATACTACACACTCTGCTTCCTATATAAAGACACTCATATATATTTTCTTACTTGAAAAATACAATACATTCATTAAGTATTTTTAACATGGTATCAGAGTCATTACTCCAATTTTCTCGTGTTTTGCAGTCTTATCTTTATTGGTATTTTTCGCTACCCCAACTTCTTCGGTTAGTAAACCTTTTTTGGTGCCCTTTCCTGATTGCTCCATCGTTGTCAAAAGTCCTTAAGGTTGAATCTCCACTGCCAGAAACTCGCTCTCTGCCACAAAGGTCACTGCCTTCGTTGGATCTTCACTTGGGACCTCCGATCAGAACACAAGACATATCATCATGTAGATCGTCGCCTGATCTACTCAACCCCACCGGAATCATCCACATTGGACACTACACGCGCCGGTTGAAAATCAACGAGATACATCTACGCACTTCATGCGCCCTCACGTGCCACAAGAAGTTTGGCGTGTCCAGACCACGTGCTACACACGCCACATGTGCCTTTGGAATCTCATTGACATTATTTGTAATGTCATCACTTGACACATCAACCCTAGCCGACGTCATCTACTTACGTTAGCCTTAGCTGTTTGTTGACATCATCTTGCCTACGTTAGCGTTGACTTTGGCTTAAGTTGATCGTTGACTTTTTGGCCATTGACTGTTAACTTCTGCCACATATTTGACCGAAGACTTTTTCTAGAGTTGACATTTTTGCAGTCCATTTTTGCATATTTTTCTTCTAAATGAAGAATAAGGATAGGTCTTCATTTTATTGTAACAATCGTTGCCAACAATCAAACAAAGGTTTTTGCAATTTTTGCAAACGTTTTGGCCATAATATTGAGACTTGCTATCAACGAAACAAATCAGTTGTTTCCATTTCTACTACTACTATTGCTAACACTGAGAGTATCCAACCAATGGCTCTCGTCTCCGCAAAGTCCAAGTCTTCTAGATCTACTATCACAATTTCCAATGTTGACCTTCAAAACATCATTACTAATACCATTCGTATGGTTGGTAATGCATCTTATTTCTCTTCTCTCTCATTTTCATTGGATATGTCTCTTTCCTCTTGACTTATGGATTCTGCTTGTTGCAACCACATGACACCTCACTCGTCCTTATTTTCTCAACTTAAACCTACCCCACACTCTCTTAATATTCGCACAGCAAATGGTTCCACAGTGTTTGGTCATAATATGAGTTATATCTTGACCTCCAATCTCTTGGTTCTTGGGGTCTTTAATGTTCCTAACCTTTTTACAATTTATTTTCTGTGAGACAATTAGTTGAGGGTTATCACATTACCTTTGATTATTTTGGCTGTATTGTGCAAGATCTGAGGATGGGACAGGAGCTTGGGACTAGTCCCAGAGTTGGGCGTATGTTTCCTGTGGACAACCTTTATCTTCCACCTGTTGCTCCTATTTCTGTTGTTGCTTCAGTTTCTTTTATTCCTTCCTTTCCACTTTGGCATGCCTGACTTGTTCACGCATCTTCCTCTCAGGTACAACACTTGACTTTTAGAGGTTTGTTAGGTTCATTGTCTACATAAAATTTTGATTGTGTTTTATGCTAGTTAGGAAAACAACCAGTTTTACCTTTCAATACTAGTGAATCTATGTCTATTGATATCTTTGACCTAATTCATTCTGATGTATAAGAGCCTTCCTCTGTCTCTAGTATTGGTGGATCTCGATATTTTTTGTCTTTATTGATAATTATTCCTGCTATAGCTAGATTTTTCATATGAAACATCGTTTTAGATTATTGTAACTGTATTGTAATATTGTAAAAATGATTGAAACTCAATTTTCCAAACGAATCAAAATTTGTCGATCTGATAATGCTCTTGAATATTACAAAAGCCAAGTATCCTTCTGAAATTTTGTCTTGAGCTAGACTCACTAAAAGCAAAACTATTGACACTCCAGTTGTACTTAATGCACATTTGACTCTTTCAGGGGGGAAACCATTGTCTAATCCTTCTCTTTATAGACACTTGGTTGGTAGCCTAGTTTATCTCATTGTCACTTATCCAAACATTTTCTATGCTGTTCACTAAGTGAGCCAGTATCTGTCTGCTCCACGATCGACTCACTATGCTGTTGTTCTGCGCATTCTTCGAAACTTGAAGAGCACTCTCTTCCATGACCTTTTCTACTCTGCTTAGTCTCCTTTTGTTCTTTGTGCATTCTTTGATGCTGATTGGGTAGGAGATCCCATTAATCGTAGGTCCACCACCGGTTATTGCTTTCTTCTTGATTCTTCTCTAATTTCTTGGCAAAGCAAGAAACAAACTCTTGTGGCTAGCTCTAGTACTGAAATAGAATATCATGCCCTTGCTAAAACTACATCTGAGCTTCTTTGGCTACGATGGCTCCTTAAAGACTTAGGTGTGTCCACATTCTCTTCTACTCCTCTTTATTGAGACAACCAGAGTTTCATTCATATTCTCACAATGATGTCTTCCATGAACAGACAAAACACATCGAGATAGATTGTCATTTTATTTGTTATCGTCTTGTCCATGGTACTCTCAAGCTATTCTCGGTCTTCTCTAAAGATCAACTTGCAGATATTTTCACCAAGTCACATCTTAAGGGACGCCTTCATGCTTTAGTTGACAACCTCAAGTTGGTCTAACTACCTTGAGTTTGAGGGGGGCTGTTAACGTGTAATAGGCTGTGGGCTTTAGGCCCACCTTGTTTACTTGTATAGTACACATACTTGTACTATACACTCTTCCTCCTATATAAAGGCACTTATACATATTTTATTACTTGAGAAATACAATACATTCATTCAGTATTTCTAACAACAAGGATAATTAGAAGGATTACAAAAATAATGTATTAGTGTATTTCTTACTTGAATAGAGATAGTTAAAAGGACATTTTATGTATGAATATATACTGTTAAATGATTAAATTTATAATTTTTTATATGTTTAGGTTACTACAACAACAACTCCTCCTCAAAAAAAAAAAAAAAGAGCTACTACAACAACTAATATTTTATTACGACGCTTTAAATAGAGCATAAAATTTACAATATAAATAGTACTTTGAGTAAATGCAGTTGCTTGAGAGTTCTCTTGAATATAATCACTGTATTACTTAACGGTTGAAATAAATAAATAAATGCTTGAGATTTTTTTTAATCATTTTAATTCTTGCAATTAATTGTCTTTATATAATTGATAGTAGTTCCGAACAGTCACGAATCCGCGTTGGATCTTGCCAAACTCTTAGTTGAAAAAGATACCTCATGGAAGTTTACTAGTTCTAATGTGGACGTGGGTAAGCCAAAGCCGCACAATTTTGGTTGTCCCCCTAAAGTTTCATCTACTTATGAGACGGGAGGTAATTTGTTAACTACTTTTGAATTGTGCCAATGGATAAAATAAAAGATAATAGAGTAGTTGTAATTGTATTTACTTTTTTTTTTTTAATTTGCATTATAAATATCGAAGGGACATTTTCAATCATGAATACTATCAAAATTAAGATTCGTAACAAAATAAAATATAATATCATAACAGACTCTTTGAAGCTGTACGTCAAACTAAAAGGAGATTATTGCAAAATTTAGTACTAAATTAATCTTAGATGATTTTTGGAACAAACAAAGTTTGCCTCTAAATCAGTTTGGAGAAATCTCCTCCAAATCAGCTTGACATTTCTTTTTCTTTTTTTGATTTTTTTATTGTAGTTCTAACAACAATTGTGTTTATATAATCCAGAAAGCCAAGAATCCTCGTTGGGGCTCTCCAAACTCTCAGTAAAAGAAGATACCTCGCGGAAGTTTACTAGTTCAAATGTGGACCTCAGTAAGTCAAAGCCGCAAGAATATGGTTGTCACTCTGATGAGATTGGAGTTAGTTCTCGTCAACGACTGAAACAAGGAGAGGTTACACCGCTGTTTCTAGCAACTAAGTCGGGCTGTGTAAAGATTGTTAAAGAAATACTTAGAATATACCCTCAGGCAGTAGAGCACATAGATGATGAAAGGCAGACCATATTGCATGTAGCTATCAAGTACCGCCAGTTGGAGGTTTTTGAGCATGTGTCTAAAATGGAAGTACCAATGAGGTGGTTGGTACGAAGGATTGATATCAATGGGAACACCATTTTGCATATGGTTGGAATGCCAAGGCATGATTATGTACCTGAAAAGATGCTGGGCCCTGCACTTCAATTGCAAGAGGAGCTGCTCTGGTTTGAGGTACACTTCTCTGTAACTCTGCTCTCATCTGCTCTGCAATTCACTTTGATTTTTTTTTTTTTTAGTTCATGTGTTTTCCAACCCCAAAATTATCAATTTGTGTTCTTTTTACACGTCTAATGGAGTGATGGAATTGATTAATGTAACAATAATTGTTGGACGAGATAACATTACTTTAAACTAAAAAAGTTTAATTAATATTCAAGGTCAACAATCACCGCATCATTTGGGCGAGTTGGTATCTCCCCTAGTGTTTGGGGCGATAAGAAATGACTTGGTTTTGAGCGGCAAAGACAGATATTTAGTATGTAAGTATTTCCAATCATTATTAATAAATAATAATAAAAAAACACAAAACACAAAAAAATTAATGCTAGTTTTTAGATCCCTGAACAAACAATGTTTAACAAGATTTTATTGCCAAGTTGTTAATTAAGTCAATTATGTAGACCTTAGGTTAAACATACATCACACATATCATGTAGTGAATAAACTATATAAGATAAGATATAATGACCTAGAAAAACTAATAAAACGAATCAGTTTTCAAGTAAAAAACCTAAGGGAACCAATCCCAAGAAGCACAATCCACTATCAAATAAAAGCTTACAGCCAAGAATATTAAATTCGTAATAAACTTAATTATGATTATCAAATCTAGCTCTAAAACCCTCAAACTTCTTTTATGTGGATCTACTCCAACATGAACTTTCAGTTCACGTTTTGCTCTTTAGTACACTTGATATTTGAAGCTTGGGTTGCAACTTTGTTCCACCAATACTTATGAAATAAGAATGATCTTCAGTAGATGCTTGACAGAGTAGAAGGTACGCAAAATCTCTCAGATCTCAAAAAGAGTAGCTCTCCAAGACTTGAAAAACATGCTTTAGGGTTTTCCATATATACTAAGTAAATTTGGACTGAAACCCTAAACATCTAATGGGCTATTGGACTTTATTTAAATTCTGCAAAATCGCATCTTGATCGGTCAAACCTTCTTCTTGATCGGTCGAGCTAGTTAGGTTTTGATTTCCTGAACCTGCAACTTGTATGTTCTTGAATTCTGACTTGGAGCACTTTGAGCAATATCTAATATGACTCATACACACTAAGATCTAAACCTAGACAAGTTTATGTATACAGTTTGCCAACAAACAAATTATTTAGGACCTAAACATTTAGAACCTAACAATCTCCCCATTTGGGGATACGTAACAAAACTCACATACAAAATGAATTGCTCAATTTCAAGAACTACCTAAATAAAAGATATGCCCAAAATATAATCCCAATCAACAACTATCCTAAAATTTGCAAAAATATATATAGGCCGTTGGAACATGATCATAATAACTTGCAATTTCCTGAAACACCCAAACAAACCATCAAGGCATGTGGGGAAGAAAAAAAAAAAACATCTATGAATCACAATACTTATATAAAGAAAAAAGGAAACCAATATACCATATAGACGAGTATGTGAACATAAACAAAAATATGGATAAAGTAAAGAAAAACATCAAAACATAAAAACTCCCCCTAAAACAAATTTCTACCCCTAAGTCCAAGATCTCCCCCTAAATACAATGTACTCCCCCTTTTTGTTATTAATTGCCAAAGGCAATCAATATCAATCAGAAGAGGTTGGAGGTGGAGGTGTGAAACTACTCCTAGACTCTGTAAACTTAACCCGAAGGGCTGCAACATCATAAATTAAAAAGTCCAAAAGCTATCCATAAGCTGCTTGAGTCATTATGAAGGTTTGTATCATGGTATCAAGAGTTGTTTGAGCCTTAGGCATCCTCTCTAGCATAGACTGTACAAATGGTGTAGGTCCAAAAAGGTTAGCAGCAGCAGCAACATCATCTTTATCATCATCAGCCACAACAACGGATCCACAGAAGGATCAACCTATACATATTCTTGTGGAGGATCAACTCTAGTTCTCTTTCCCTTTGCCTTGAGCTTCATTGGAGTCTTCTTTTGTGCTCTACTTGGCTTCAGAAAAATTGCTCTAATAGGTGAAATCTGATGAACAAGCTCAGAAGAGGAAGGGCATTCAAAGCCTAAATGCTCTAAGACTCTAAGAATAGAAACAGGGAAGAAAAGACTTTGTTTATGAGAATTGCTTCTATGGATATCTACAATAGATTGAATAAAAAGAGATGGAAGACACATGGAAGCACCAGTGACAAGACCAAACAAGAAAACAAGGTGGTCAGTAGGAACAATGTGAATATGAGACATAGGGAAAATATTGTGACAAGCTATTCTATAGAGAAGATGGTTATCCTTAATAAGTTCAACTGTGTCAAGCCTAGGTTCATTAGTCCAAACCATAGGTGTGCCACAAAGAACAGAAACATCATCCAAAGAGGGAGGATCAACGTATGGATAAATTGGGTTCACAACAATAGGAACAAAAAGAGCATTAGAAACATCTTGACGTGTTATTTGATACTCAGAACCCCTAACCCAAGTAGCCAAGAAGTGACCACCTGTAACAATAGAGTGAATAGAAAAATTAGAGTAGAACTCTCTTATAATGGCAGCAAGAGGAGACACAAGGTTAGACTAGATAGATAACCAACCCTTAAACTCAAAGTTTTGCCCAATGGATGAACTAAGCTCATCTAAAACAACCACTCTCTCACTCCAAATAAACCTATATTTGATCAAGATTGCAAACTTTTGGAAGTCAGAAAGAGTTTGGAACCTAGAAGAATCAAAGGATTCTCTAGAGGAAGAGACACCCATAGAGGATTTCCTAGCAGCAAATTTCTTAGGAGCCATATTCTAAGGTCTATGGATGGGAATAAACAAAACACACAAGGGCTGACTGCATTAGAAAAATAGACAAGAGTATAGAATGCAAGTCTTTAAAATCTACATGGTGCATGCTTTGAAAGAGTTAACCCAATTTAAAAAAGTTGTGATCTAGAATACACAATTCTTAGGTTAATTTAAACAATTAAAGTGTTCAAATTGATGTTTGATTCAAAAATTGAACAAGAAAAAACTAAGATTTATGAAAATCTCCAATTTTTGAATAGGAACTCTAATTTTTCAAAACAAACCCAATCAATCAATTGATTATCAAAACAGGTATAAAACATGTTATTAACAATCAATTAACTAATGACAATGATTTCATCAATTTAAGCCCAATTGAACAAAATCCCAAATTTTCTCAAAAACGCATGAACCCTAATTTCTAAAATTTTCATAATCCATGAAATTAAAGAAATTAAACCATAGGAATCATGTGAACAACATGCATACACAAAAACCCATTGATCATTTTAAACTAAAACAATCAAAATCACTAAAAACCATAAAATTTTCTAAGTTTGAAAATCTCATGAATTTTCAATGAAAATGCATGTTTTCATGTAATTTGATAAAAAAAAATAATGGGTAAATGAATCTTACCAAGTGATGTAGAAGAAAACCCTTGAAGCTTTGACTCAAAAAATGACAAAAAAAATTTTGAGTGGAGAGGAATCAAGAGGAGTCAAAGAAAAGTAATAGGATAAAGATAAAAACTGATCAGTCAAGATATAAGAATCAAAAAACATTTATATTCAATCAGTATAGAGCAATCGAGCAAGAATCGGAGGCAATTTTGGGAATTTTCGGTTGGTAGAAAATTGAGCAGCATCAATCGTGAGGGGTAAAAACTTTTAGAGCACAAGAGCTTGCAGTTTCGATCGGTCGAAAGAAACTTTGATTGGTCGAACCAATGAAAAATTTGAAAACTTAAAAATCTGGAAATTTTATGCAAAAACCAACTTACAAAGCAGTTTCAAGACTTAATGCACGTGCACAAGAAAAGTTTTAAACAAGATGCCACTCAAATGCACACATCAAAACCCATCAAGAAGTTAAAAACACAGATTTTAAAACTTCTAAATCATGAAAAACTCACTTTTCTTCAAATCTCCCAACCAAAACAACAAAAATGGCATGTACACAACAGATTATATGCAATTAAAGAAGGCCAGATTAGACAACCCACACAGTCTTATGTACTTAATTTACCAGGGATTTGCATGTAATGTGTGTAACGAGTATTTATACAAAACACAAAATAGTTGATATGTCGATAGAATTTAATCAAAACTTCTACATCAATCACATTGGTTTGAAAGTGACTATCACCTAAGAAGGTAAATCCTATAACTCCCACATCTCACAATGTAGAGTTACAATCTATTGACTAATGCTTTCATGAAATTTTATGCTTAAAAGCTTAATGCATAGTCACAAATTATAGGGGCACATATATATATATATATATATATATAGATATATTTCTTTTATTTCAAGCCCACTATTGTACACATTTAAAAAAAAAAAATGCAACAACTTTGTTCAAGGATTTTTTGCATGAGGTTTCTCTTGTTTTCATATATATATTTAGAAACACACAGATTACTCTACACTAGTGGTGAGATGGTTATTTATGTCTTTTTCCTATGATTTTTTTAGTCCTTATGATCAAAATATGTGACACCAAAATCAAGATCCTTTGATCAAAACTAAGAACAATTTACTCATATTAAGCATAGAATAATACAAACTAGTGAGGTGCATATCAAAGCTAAAGAAGGTACACAGACATAAATGCAAAATTTCATTGGCTAACCTTAATTACACGCTATATGGTGTGCAATACAAAAAGTAAAAATCTTTTTGTGTTTTTGAATTTTGAATTTTTTTTTATTAAAAAGAAAAAACTTGAAAACAACCTAAACAACCATTAATGAAGTGCATGAAATTAGATGCAAACAACTCCTAAAAAAAACAATTTGTCCCAAGAGAAAAGAGATGAAGCATAGGGACCATGCCAAGAAAGCTCATTTAAGACAAGCCTCTTGAATCAACATGTTCTTAGATGTAGAAAGGGAGTTGGAGTTCCTTGAAGGATTTGACTGAAGATCAACTCTAGAATTAGCAAAAAGACTAAGAGCCTTTACCAATTCTTGAATAAGTGTCATAGGATCTTCTGCTTTTTGCCCTAACACTTTTTGATTAGTTGCTTGATTGCTAGCTTGCAACTTGAAACAATTTGGGCAAGGATGCCCAGCTCTACCTCATAAATGACAAAACCACTGAGGATGAAATTTGTTTTACTTCTTAGCAACAGGTTGAATAGATTGTTTTGGTTTGATATCACTTAAGTCAACCCTAATTCTTCTAGTAGCAAGAATTTCTTCCTGTTGAGCTCTCTCTACAAGTTTAGGAACAAACTCAAAAGAAATATGACAAATTTTGTAGAAGAATTTGTGGAAGAAGAACCACTTTCAATATAACCAAAACTAGTTTTATCAATAGAGGATTTTTTAGTCCCCAGCATCTCATCAAGTTTAGAGCTAGAAGACATACCAAGATGTTCTCTAGTAACACGTAAGTCAGTTTCTAGTTCTTTGACCTTTTCAACCAAAGAAATATTTTCAATCTTAACAGCATTCAAGAACTCATTAGTGTCAAATAGTTTGATCAAATTTTTTTTTTTCCAATTCAAGACTTTCAATCTTCTTTCAAGACAAATCAACAGTCATAGCATCTTTTGCTGCAATTTTGCATAACTTATTGTAAGCTTCTTGCAACTCAACATTTTCAAAAAGCTTTTCATCAAGAGGACTTTCAACTTTCACATCAATGGTCTCATCAGTCACAATAGTAGCAGTGAAAGCCGTGAACTTACCTTCCTGATCACTATCAGAATCTTGATTAGATCCTTCATCATCACATAAAGTAACAGCCATGGCCTCTCCATTAGACCTCAAGTAAGTAGGACATTTAGATTTTATATATCCATAGCCTTGACAACCAAAACATTATTAACGTAAAGAATTGTTAGAAGATGGACCAACTTTTCTTTTCTAGAATTGGATTTTTTAGTGAAATCATTCTTAGGTTGTTCAGTCTTCTTCACATTCTTATGATCAACAAATTTTTATTTCTTGCCTTTTTGTTATTGTTTTTCAAGATATTTCTGAATTGTTTGGCAAGATAAGCTATTTCATAGGATGAGATTTCATTATCAAACAAGTTTTCATCTACTACATCTACTATTTTCAAGGCCATTGATTTTGACTTATTGGTCTTAGGAAGGTTTGACTCATAGGTTTGAAGGGATTCTACAACTTCAAAAACACGGATGGTGTCAATGCCCTTACTTTCAGTGATAGTGGTCACTTTGGGTCTAAAGTCCTCAATTAGGGATCTCAAGATGTTTCTAACCATCTTAGGCTCTCATCATAGACCTTGCCTAATTAAATGTTGAGTTAACAATGTCATTCAGTTTGGAATAAAACTCATCAATAGATTCATCCTCAAACATTTTACCACTCTCAAATTTGGAAGTTAACTTTTGAAGTTTATTGATTTTTAAAGCCTTAGTTCCTTCATGCACAGTTTGAAAGATGTTTCATGCAGTATGAGCAACTTTAACATTAGAAATCATTTTAAACTTTTCTAAGGAAATAGCATTGAATAAAGCATTCATAGCTTTATTGTTATAACTAGCAACTTCCTTTTTAGCATCTGTCCATGCTGCTGTAGGAGTAGCAGGTTTGGCCTATCTAGTTTCAACAGCACACTTTTTCATTGAGAGACTTTAAGAAAGCCTTCATCTTTACCTTTCAGTAAGCATAATTATTCCCATCAAAGTAGAGAGGGATCACTAGTTAAGTATCAACTCAAGGTAAAAACTACCTGGGCACGATCTAACCTGCTCTGATGCCACTTGTTAGTTTTTAGACCCCTAAACAAACAACGTTTAACCTGCTTTTATTGCCAAGTTGTTAATTAAGTCAATTATGTAGACCTTAGGTTAAACATACATCGAATATATCATGCAGTGGAAAAACTAAGTAATACAACATATGATGACCTAGGGAAACAAATGAAACAAACCAATTTCAAAGTAAAAAACTTGGGGGGACCAATCCCAAGAAGAACAATCCACTATCAAGTAAAAGTTTACAATCAAGAATATTAAATTCATAGTAAACTTAACTATGATTTTTAAACCTTGTTCTAAAACCTTTAGACTTCTTCGATGTGGATTTGCTCCGACATGAACCTCCAATTCATGTTTTGCTCTTTAGTACACTTGATATATGAAGCTTGGGCTAAAACTTTGTTGCACTGATACTTATGAAATAAGAACAATCTCCAATAAACGCTTGAAAGAATAAAGGGTACAAAACCTCTTAGATCTTAAAAGAGTAGTTCTCCAAGACTTTAAAAACTTGCTTTAGGGTTTTTCTTATATATCAAGTAAATTTGGATTGAAACCCTAAACGTTTAATGGGCTGCTAGGCTTTATTTAAATTCTGCAGAATCACATCTCGATCGGTCGAATCTTCTTCTCGATTGGTCAAGCTAGTCAAGTTTTGATTTCCTGAACCTGCAGCTTGTATGTTCTTGATTTCTGACTTGCAGCACTTTGAGCAATGTTTAATATGACTCATAAAAAGTAACATCTATACCCAGACAAGTTTATGTACATAGTTTGCCAATAAACAAATCATTTAGAACCTAACATTTAAGATCAACAATGTGACATGCTAATTTATTCATAAACAAAATGCACTATAGATGTTTATCAAGTTGTTTTAGCCTTGAATTTAAGGGATATCGTAAAAAAGTAAATATATATATATATATATATATATCACGTGTGGATCAAGTCTTTTACTATAGTAGATGCATAAGAGATCAATTTTGACACAGATTGAAGTAAAGGTTATGACAATGGGTTGAGTGGCTGGTTTCATCCAAAATCCAACAAGCTCGATCTGATTAGCAATATCACTTAGATTTGTGAGGGTTATCACCAAATCCGATGGAGATATGCCAGATTTGACAAGATATCCACTAGATTTAGTGAGAACTTCCCCAATCTGGTGAGATCTCCTCCATGAAATGTATAATGGATAAATCTATTTGACTGAGATTGATTATGCCACCAAACAAAATTTTTTTACTCCACAGCTGCCTGCATGTATGAGACGGGGCCGTTAATTAATTGTGATACTTGTATGGGGGATTTAATTGAATTATCCTCTGAGATATAATTAAGATACCCTTTTTAAAGTGGGTTTTATTCCTAGTTCATCAAATACTTTGGTTGTCAACCAGTTATATTAAGTATATGTTTCTGTGTGCAGCTTGTAAAGTCAGTTACAAAAGGCGCTTTCATTTATCATCGGAACAATATGAAAGAGACTGCTGAAGGCTTATTTGCTAATACCAAATCTGATCTCCGGAATGCAGCGAGAGATTGGCTAATTCGCACAGCAGAAGGATGCTCCATAGTGGCAGTTCTAATGTCGACAGTTGCCTTTGCGGCTGCCTACACAATACCAGGAGGTCCTAATCAGAATACTGGTGTTCCAGTCCTTCTCAATGAACCTTTCTTTGTGGTTTTCACAGCAACTGATGTACTCTCACTTGCTTGCGCTTTGACATCAGTGGTAATGTTTCTTTCAATCCTCACAGCACCATTTCGATTGGAAGACTTCAAGCATTCCCTTCCTAACAAGCTCATGCTAGGCTTCACATTTCTGTTTTTCTCCGTTGTAATGATGATGATATCGTTTTCTGCTACAATCATCCTCATGATACGTACTAAAGAAAGGTGGACAAAAATTTTCCTCAATTCCCTTTCTTTCCTTCCAGTCGGCATCTTTGCACTGGCATATCTCCCGCTCTATCTTTCTCTATCAAAGACTTACAAGTACTTGCTGAAGAAAATTATACAGGCATTTCCTTGCCGTTATTGGTTTCCTGCTGCTATGTCTAAGAACACCAGCTTGTACTACAGGGATCGAAAACCTGAAATCCGTAGTTCCTTCATTCACCTTCAAGGTGGGACAAATAATAACTGCAGTCGTGACAACGCAGAGAGAGGGGAGTTTTGTTCCCAGAATACATCACAGGCCGCGCAATGTTCCGTTTAAGAAAGCCAAATTGTTACACTTACGCAAAGCATTCTTAATATAATATTTATAGGAATTCTTCGTGGGCACAAGAGTGACAAACACTAGTGTTGATATGTATATTAACTCTTGAACTTATGTCTACTGTAATATTGTTTGGTCTCTACGGCATCCATGAAGAAAAATAAACCAGAAGTTCAAAGATGTTTGCCCCCGACTCAAATTGAGAAAAGTATTGGTAATAATTACACATTCGTGTGTGTACGAGACATAAGGTTAAAATTGTAAAATCATATTTTCAAAACTCAAATTTACTATTTTATAATTATAACTTAAATTGAATTAGTTTTTTAAACACATTTTTGCTTGAATGTATACAATAATGTATAACACATGTGCAATAATAATTTTATAAACACACTTTTGCTAGAATGTATACAATAATCCATAACACATGTCTTCAAAAAAAAAAAAAAAAAAAAAGAATCCATAACACATGTATAATAATTAGCGAATTGAAAAAACCTTCACCTACTCTAAGAAAAACACAGTACCCACAAAAATTTTAACTTTTGTTAAGGGTCCCGCGTAGAACTCATAGTTAAAAATTTATTTTAATTGTTACAAGTTAGTTTTCTTATTCATTAAAAAAAAAAAATCATAGAAAAATTCTACCTTGTAATAAAAAAAAAAAAGTGTTCTATAAAAAAATATTAAAATAGTTATCCCACTTATGATAATAATTGTTGGGCCAGAGAATTTATGACCCCGGCCCACTTTATATTAGGGCCCAAGGCCTGAGCTGAGGAGAGGCATTACCGAGAACATACAGTGAAAGTCCAAATGGCCTAGGGATATAGCTGATGACGATTTTATCCTCGGCACCCTAGAGCGCTCCTAAAAGAAAGGGCGAGCACAGTGTAGGAGCGGCCCAAGTAAAAAGCTGCCAATACTACAATTAAATACTCTGCGCTTGACAGGTCCATGCTCTTCACCGTACTCTTCAGCTTTTACAACCAACCCCAACCACTTTGGGTATGGGTTAAAAAGACAAGTACCAGCCCTAAAAAGCAAAACCTATACGTGGACGCATAAGAGAGGAGAAAAGCTAGTATAAAAGAAGGGGGAAGCAGCCAAGAAGAAAGGGGGGGACAAATCATCTCCTGGACCATGGAGCCCTAAAAAAGGAGAATAATAAGAACATGAATCTCCATGAAGCTCCTCGGACGAGGTCTAGGGAGCGGAGCCACTCAGGCCGTGTCGGAAAAAAGTCTTGTTAGATACGCTGGGTTCATCCTATTGCAATTATCATGAAAACTATGACCAACCACCGTTCGGTGACTAAGGCCTAACCTTTCAGCTCACTCTCTACAAATTTATTGTTTGGGTCTTTAACGTTTGAACCCAACACACCAACTTGGGGTCGTTAAAGATTGAGTCCTTACAGTAATAAACCCTAATTTTTATGAATATATAAAAAAAATAAATAAAAATTCTTTGTCAGTGTGTGTTTAGGACTAGCTTATAAGCTATTTTTTAAATTCTTAGCTTTTTTTGTATAACTTTTAAAATCTTTTTTTTTTCTTACTTTAAAAAAAAAAAAAAAATACAAGTATATTTTAGTTCACTTTTAGCAAAAAAAAAAAAATTTGTAAAAATTTAAATAAGTTATTCTCAAATGAACACTAACTATATCAAGAAAGAAAAAAAAAATTAAATTCTACGTAGAGAAAGAAAATTTAAATGAGAGAGAGAGAGAGAGATTTCTTTGTTTTGTTTTTTTTTATTTTTTTTATTGAGTATAAGTATTCATATGTAGGGTTTGATGGGTGTTGACACCTCATTTTGTACTTGTTAATAAATTTTGATCATCGGTCCCAATGATGAGCTTGACATATGTCAACCAAAGGTAATTAAAGAGTTTAAAATAGTTTAGAAGTAATCACAACTTAAAAGTGCTCAAATTTCTTTGAAATCAATACTAAAAAATTACATTTACTCACTGTTTTGATCATAACTTTTTTATCTACAAAGAATTTTTGAGTGAAGTTTGTTTCTTTTGAAAGTAGATATCCTGAGCTTCAATTTGAACATAAATATATTGAATATGTTATAACCATTTAAAGTTGGGCCAACTAGGTAGTCCGATTTTCTGAGTTTTAAAACTTCATTTTTAAGAGCCCAAAACATCATGCTTTGATGTGGGTCGGCCCATAAACCCTTAGAACGTCCAAAGACAATTACAAAATCCCTAAAATCCTAATTTTAACTTATAAATACTCATTTTATGTCTCCAATTAAAACCCTACCTAGAGAGAGAGATTTTTTGGCCTCCATCTTCTCGAAAACATTTTTTTCTCTTTGCAAAACTAGAGGGCAGCCCATTAGCACTTTTTTTAATCATCAAAAGAGCTCTCTTTAGTTAGTTCTAACGCAGAAAATTTGTTTTCAAAATTTTTTTATTAAAACCTTTTCAAAACTTTTTGTTCTTGAGTTGTAATTACTAACAAATATTGTTTTCTTTGATTGTCTTTGTCTTCTCCATCTAAACTTTGTTATTGTATGTACTGAGGAGTCAGTTAAATAACATCAAATCTGTGACTCTAAAGCAAGGTGAGTCTCTTTTCCATGATTTCCCACCTTGCTTAATATGATTCACATGATTTTCTTGACATAGTTTCTCCATTTGTTACATTTGATGTGTTTGGTGTTTTAATTATGTTTGATATGTTCTAATATGATTTTAGGTTGTTTATAATCTATTCTTGTTATCCTTTGTTTGTTATTTTGGTTTAATGTAAAGTATAACACGTATGTTTATATTATGTAGTTTAGTTTAATTATTTGTTTTGTTTCTTGTTTATTTGTTTATGTTAATGCTTTGTGTTTTTGATTTATGTTAGTTTAGTTTTTAGGGCTTCTAACGTGCTTGTTTGATCTCACATATTATATCTTTATTTGATTAAATCTCTAAAAATATAATTTTCCGAATTTGTGTTAAAGGATGCGTGTGCATCATTGAGTAAGCGTGTGCGTGATTCAACCATGCGTATGCATAGTTGAGTATGCGCAAGCACCCCGAATCCAATTGTGGTAAAATCTTGTTTTTATTTGTTTTAATCATTTTTCACATAATTTTTTATTCTATTTTAGGCTAATTATTTAGGTTCAACTATTTTCCATGTTTGTTTTAGTATTTTTTCCATGCTTAGTCTATTTGATATTATTTCCTTGTGTATTTTATTTAATTCTCAACTTGCCATGTTTAATTTATTTTGTTTGATTGTATTTTATTTATTTCTTTTTATATTGTAATATGTTTTTAACATGTTGTATGTGTTACTTTTATTTAAAGTGCATGATATATATTTTGGTTAAGGATTAGGTCTCTCTTAATAAACTCTTTAATTAAATATGGCCTAGCAACAAATAATGGAGGTCGGCCCACAAGTCGGGCGTTCTTGGGTGCCTAACACCTTCCCAAGCCATACCCAATCTCCGAACCCATTATCTGGTACATGGATTCATGTGTGTAAGTGATTAGCCCAAAATGCCAAATATAGTTTCTAAACCTAATCTGGGTAGCGACTCCATTAGTCCACAATGGGGAGGTTGTTGCAGTTTGATTTTGGTTAGGATTTTCAAATTGATGTGTTTTTGTGTGTGTGTTTTGTTTGGTCACCAAAAATGTTCAAGAAAAGAAAAGAAAAGAAAATTTTTATAAATAAAAAATTTTATTTTTTTTTTTCCCTTTAAATTCATTATTTTAAAAGTTTCATGTATATTTTTCCTACCTTGTTTTTTATTTTATTTTTTTGAGATGTTGATGTGGCATTTTTAATGCCAATTAACTATTTATTGTATTTTATTTTCCATATATGCGTCTAGTGCACATTTATTTAGCTGCATATACAAGTTCCATCCTCAGATGATGACAAGGTTTGAAATTAAATGTCGTTGAAAAGTAATAATAGCTTAAAAGTACAACATTATTTTAATTTTGGTTGGCATTATCACATCTATTTTGTGTTCATTCCCACAATTACACGTAAATATGAGAGTTTTCAAATTTTCTCTAAAATATACTCTTTACGTGTACTTTTCTCTTGTTAGAGATTTAAACTAATGAACTAAGCATGTAGACATGAAACCAAGAGAATACAGGGGTGAAGATCAATTGAGAAGTGGCTTTGGAAGAATTTAATGAGTCAAAGATGTGTGAAAACATAAAAGGAAAGAGAGAAATTCATTTGATCAGCCAACGATGGTAAAATTCCTAGTATGGAAATATTCTAACCAGTTTTGGTATTGGATTGACTTAATTCTTGCGACTACAGAAAGAGGACTTGAAGATCTAAAAAACTTTGTAGTTTACCAAAACTTTAGAATCTGTCATATTCAAGGCCAAAACTGACTTGGAAGTTTACCCATTGTTGAAAAATGGGAATTGACATTTAATATTTTCCTTTTTGGGGAGCATGTGCTTTAGGGTTTAGAATATTATAAATACTAGCCTCTAACCTACGCAATGCGTGGGGTATTCCTAACAAAGCAACTTCTATTATAGAGGCATTTGTTTTTGGGTTGCTTTTCTTTTTCTTTTCTTTTCTTTTTTTTTTATTATAAAAAGTCAATACTTTCTATTCAATCCAATTCAAGTTTGAAGTGTTTTCTAGTTACATTACATTTTATTAAAACATCAAATTTTCTTGAATTTTTTAATTATTTCTCTTTCTTTTTACACAACAACCATCATCCACTTTCTTCTTTTATCCTTGGGATATGTAAAGAAAAAAAAACTAAATGCAAAAAAATAGTGTCAGTGTAAATTTATAGGTTTGCTATAAATGTACATGGTTACTATATAGCAAACCTATAAATTTACACATTTTTCTATTATACTTAACAATAGAAAAAGAAATACCCTTTCTTTACCTCATATATAGGCTTCTTATAACCTTCCTTTTCCTCTATCTGTAACATCAGCAGCAGCACCTTTGCAAATAGTTGGATGTCCTAGTTATTGAGTTCTTAGCTTTAGAAGCATCATAAGTGTAGAATGATTTCTATCCCAACATAGCTAGCTCCTAGTATTCCATCCAAACCTTTCATATTAACCTGGAATGAAGGGCTTCTGTTATTAGTTTTTGCATAAGAAGATGAACAAAAATTTAATATTGAAAAGCACAAATTGAATGAAATTATAGAGAGATTTGAGAGAGAGACATGAAGGTTAAGTATTGTACCATGATGTAACTATGTCTTTTTGGTTCTTTGATTTGGCAGGACCAAACTCCCAACTCTTTAAAATCACCATTTCTCATCAACAATAATTTTCTCAAAGAAAAAATGCAATCATATTTGCAATTGACATATGCATACGGATTTACATAAATAAACCCACACTCGTACTCAAATTAATTACCAACCCCCCGTTCTCCTCCAAAAAAATCACACACAAATAGTGCTTCAAACGAAATTAATGACTAAAGCCTTAATTATATTTTGCATCCAATTCAAAACCGAAGCCTTAATCATATGTTAGTAGAAAATTTGGAAATAAAATTTAAAACTTTAACAATAATATTTTGAAAGTTAAGATGGTGGCTTGAAGTTGTAAAATAGGGCAACACTAGTTTGACAGTGGTAAATTTCCTTAAATTTCTCTCTCTCTCTCTCTCTCTCTCTCTCTCTCTCTCTCTCTAGGAATTTTAATGATCGTGATTAAACCCTATAATCAACACAATAAGAAATAGAAAAAGTAGAAAGATAAAGGAAACATTAACGAAAGACATTTCAATTAAACATTAAACAAAAAAACCACAAAATAAATTAGAAAACAAATAGAAAGCCAAAGGTTATATATGCCAAAGGAAAGCATCCAAAGGAGGAGCATAACCCCATCAATTAACTATGCAATCAAGTAACCGAATTTGAATAAAAAAAGCAATCATATTTGAAGAAGGGAAAAAATTATGTTATGCTAACCTTGGGTATATATTGTTGAAGAAAATTCAAATAAGATATATGTAAAGAAACATCTAGAAGAAGTCCTATAAACGAAATGAAAAAAAAAAAAAAAACAAACAAACAAAAACGAAAACAAAAAAACAAAATAAATCATATAAGAAATGTGTAATACAATAAGTACTTGTTTAGTGACAAATTATTGTACAGAGAAAAGCGGCATCCAGCAACATAGATATGGTTGGTAGCATAGTATGCAGATTGTAAAATTAATCACATATCAGTCCTGAACCATTTCAATCCTAAAATCCAAAACAAAAACAAAAAATAAATAAACAAAAAAAAAAAAAAAACTGACCCCAACACCTAAATCAATCAATCCAACCAAATGTCCAAACATAAAGCATATTTAACACTCAATTAAAAATAAAATTACCATTGATGGTTGAATAAAGTGGAAACTATACCTAGTAGTAATGTTTCTACTCAAACTTGGATTGCTTCCAAGTATTTGCCTTTTCACCTGCAAACCCAGAAAAGAAAAGTTAAAGAAAAACCCTTTAATTTTTTATCACACAGATTTGGAATAAAATCAATCAATGACAAATGAAATTTACAATTGAATCCAAGAGAGAGTTAAATAAATAAATGCTGAGTGGAACAATTGGAAACTCTTCGCCAGGAATACTCATTCAAGAAGCATAAAAGAAATTTTTGAGATAAAAAATACTCTACTCTCTATGTGATTGAAAACTTACCCAAAAAAATTTTAACTTGAAAATCCAAAACCAAACCAAAGCAACACAAATACCTTAACCATAAATCAAATTTAATCGAATAAACTTAATCAAAATCAAATCTAGCCCAAATGCCTAAATCGAACCTATAGTACCGAACATCCAAACATAAATCATGGTTACTGCATAATTTTAAAAAGAATAAAGAAAACCTCTACTGGTAACGGTTCTGGCTTCTTTCGATCTCTGTTTTTCTTCTATTTTTAAATAGTGTAACATTCTTAATGGGTTCATTATCTCAACTGAAGGCTCTTTTCTTCCTTTTCTTCTTTAAAAAAATGGCAACCGTTAGCGAGAGAGACATAAAGACCTAAACTGAAACCAATCCAAAAAAAATATAAAAAACTTGATCATATTTAATGCACAAATTGAAAAGACCTAAAAAACCAAACCGGTAAAAACCTGGGGAGGATTTAACCTAGCTATCCTCAAGGTAAACCTGAATCCACTATGAAAGAATCGAAGTTTTACAATAGGACTTAGACCACTAACATCCTATTGCTACTCACCAATAGAAACTTACTGACACGACCACATGCAAGCTCCGAGACCATTGACTCATTCTTTCTTGGATTCTCTAGCAAGTACAAGCACACCCGCTTATGTTTCTTTAAACTTTTATTGCAACAACTGAATGATCATCAAGCTTTCAATAAAATCTCCTTCTTGATAATCCTAATGATGTGTGAAGGTAACCACCTCTCAGATCTCACAAGAGATTCACACACACAGCAAATAGAGCAATCTCAAAAACGTGTCTAGGTTTTGCCTTTTATACTTAGGGCAAAACATAAAACCCTACACGTTTTAATAGGCTAGGGTTGAGTTGGAAAAATTTGCAGAAAAAACATTTTACCCGAGATTTGATCGATCGAGTCTAAGCTTCGATCGATCGAGCCAGGCCGAAAGTCACTAATACTTCTACAGCCACTCGATTCTAACTTTACATACAATGCACACACTTTGAGCAAGTCTAAACACGACTAACAATTGTTTTGATCATGGTTTGCCAACATTACACATTAAAGTTCTAAATACATTAGTTCCTAAGTCTTTAGAACCTAACAAACTCCCACTTTGGCAATCCGTGACAAAACACAACTAAAAACTCAAAGTTTACAAAGAAAAACACTTTACAAAATAAATGCCCATTATAACAAGTGCAATCTTAACTACTATCCATCAGTTGCAAGTGTAGACAGCATCTCAATTGAATCAACCTATATATTTCCTAAGACACTTAAACAAAACGCATAAATGCATGTGTGGAAAATACAAGTAAACAAAATAAATTCTTGATTTCACTCAATTACAAAATAAAGACATATATCAATGAATAACTCATAAATATAAATCAATAAGCAGTGAAACAAGAAACATATAAAACAATAATGTATCTCCCCCTAACATGAATAGCCCACAAAAATACATCAAGAGCCAAAAAAGAAGGTAAATACAAAGTGAAGCAGCTAGATACTATCTAAACTCCACAAGCTCCAACAAATAAAAAAACTCTCCCCCTGAGAACAAAAAACTCTAAGAGTCCCAAATGTACTAAGTGTACTTCCCCTTTTTGTGATGGAATGCCAAAGGACAATCAAAATCCATCATCAAAAGGAGGTGGCGATGAGGATCGTCGAAACTGTGCCAACTCTGCTCGCAAGGCACGGATCTTATTGAGCACATCCACCAAAATCTGTCCATGAGCCGCCTAAATGGTCAAGACATGATCCAACGTACGTCGAATGTCTAAATCATCTAAAGTAGTCGGTGGAGGAACATCAACAGCAGCAGCAGCACCAGACGCCTCAATCGTAGCAGTACCTGTAGAAGAAGGAGAAGGGGAACAACACCAGAAGACTCACCTCTAGGACGCGTAGAGCCAACTCTCAAGTGAGCAGCCCTCTGCCTAAGGAAAGTGGCACCTATGGGAGCTATAACATGTACGGGCTTACTAGCAGGGAAGTCAACTAAACCGAGAAACAACAAAATCCTATAAATGAAAATAGGATGAATAAGAGCATGAGTGATAGCTGAACTCCTATGAACTTCGTTCAAAGACTGAAGAAACAGATGAGGAAAACTAATAGACACACCAGAAACAAAGGCATACAAAAACACACATCGCTCAAGAGGGATGGTGTGGAGATGAGAAATAGGCCACAAAAAATGACACGCTATCCTAAAAAAAAGATAGATAGTCTCAGTAAGCTCAATGGACGTGATCTGAGGATCAGAACCCCACTGGATAGAAGACCCAGTGATGTATAACATAATGTCATCAAAAGGTGGAGACTCCTCATAAGGATAGATAGGCTGCCTAATGACCAGAACCCCAAGAGCTTCAGCCACTATCCTAAGGGTAATGGTGAACTCAACACCTCGTATCCAACTCTTAACAAGGTATTGGAATCATAGATGTGACAAGAGAGGTTCTAGAAAAACTCTATAATCAGGGCGGTCGAGGGTGGATGATCTACCTCCAATAGAGACAACTAGCCTTTACTCTCAAAGTTTGCCCTAATGGCAGGATCGAGCTCATCTAACACAACAAATCGCTCAGCCCAAATCTTTCTCTTACTGTTCAACTTCTCATAAACCTCTCTGCTTTTGTCATTCCGAAACAACTCACTCCTAGAGGGAGACTCAAAGGAAGTGGAGGGTGTCCTATGGGCTCTAGTCTTCCTAGGCATGGTGCTAGGATAAGGACAAAGACACAAAGCAGAACAAAACAAAAAAAAAAAAAAAAAAACCAAGGGCAGACTACAAGTTAACACAAAAAAATATAAAACAAAAATCTATATGATGCATGAACAGTTAAATGTCATGATGCATGCTCTAATGCAGTGAAAACTAAGTTCAATTTAAGATTAAATTCACAAAATTGGCTTGAGCATAGAGTTTCTAACAAAAAAAAAACCCCAAAATTTGAAAAAACACTTGTTCAATTTGTAAAAAATTGACCAATTGATCATCGCACAAGGTAGAATACAGAATATAATGATCAATTACATCAATTCAACAAGCCAATTTCATCAATTAAACTCAATTTGAACAAAATCCCCAAATCAGGTACATACAAGCCCTAGAAATTTCAATTTCTCAAAATTCAGCAAATTGATCAAATTAAACCATCAAGATCAAGTTTATAACATCCTAGAACAAAAACCCATTAATCAATTTTAGAAAATTTGGCTTGAATCATCAAAAATCTCAATTTTGCATAGGTTCAAAAATTTACCCAAAAACCATGAATTTATATATGAAACATGAAATAAAATGCAAAAGGAAGGGTAAAAAGGACTTACCAGCCTTGGGAGAGGAAAATCTTGCAAAAAGAATGAACGAAAACGACAAAAAATTTAGATTGAGCCTTGACCGAGTCGTATGGAGAGAGAAAAGATAAAGAACTTTTTGAAAAAGTGTTTGACTCAACAGAAAATAAGTTTTTAAAAAACTTCTCATACGATTTTTGATTGACCGAAAATCAATTTGATTAATCGAAACAGACAGAGGCTCCCTTAAATTTTTTAAAACCAATTTCGATTGATCGAAAAACAGACTTGATCAATCGAAACAAACAGAGGTTCACAATTTTTTTTTAGAAAACACAGTTTTTTGAAAAAGACAAAAAACAATTTAGAAACACCTCAAAGCATTGAAATTGATGAACAAAATGCATGAGTATGTGATGAAATGTTTTTCGAAAACAACAGTTTTAAACCTAGTTTTCCCAAAATTAAGATTTTCAAACATTGTCCATAAATTCTCAAGCATCAAATCTGTTTTGCATACAAACTCAAAGTATTGCAAACTTGATTGGTTAGACCAAAGACACACACAATAACAGGTATAATGTTTAGCAAAGACTAACTTGTGTAGTGTGTGCAACTAGCAAAAGCTTGAGATACATGTGAGCTGATATGTGAATAGCAATCAACTACAAGGTCTACAAAATTCATCACATAGGATTTAAAAGAGACTATCACTTAAAGAGTTACATCATATAACTCCCACATCTCCTAGATCATAAGCTTGCAATCATGTAAGCTTCTTGATTTTGCCTCATAATATACACACCAATTTTAATTGTTCAGAAACTTATTGAAAAGCTGGGATAATGTACACACCTTATTTGATTTAGCTTTAAGTTCAATAATGTACACACCAATTTTAGCATTTAAACCAAGGCTACACATTATGTTCTTTTTGTGCATGTGCTACATTTTCTCAAGCACAAAATCTTACGATATGCACTAAGGTATTCATGATTGGCTAGTGAATAGTGGTGAGATAGTTATTTATACCTTTCTCAAAAGGTTCAAGTCCAACAATCAAAGACATGTGACTTCAAGATCAAGACAAAGTGATCAAAACCATAAACATCTTTCCCACACAACATGCACTACAAAGCTTCAACTAGTAAAGTGCAATAAGTAAGCTCATCAAAGCTAAACAAGGTACAAAAGACATGTTATGTGAAAATAAATTGACCAACCTTGTTTTCAAAACCAAGAAAATAGTGCAAAACACAACTTGCTTCCTTTTTCTTCCTTTTAAAAAAAAAAAAAAAAAAAAAAAAAAAAAAAAAAAAAAACAACTTAGAATGAAATGCATGAATGTTATGTAATGCAAATCCTAGAAATAAAGAAAACAAAGAAACCAAAGAACAATGGTCACAAAGAATATAGCAATGAAGTACAAGGACCATGTTAGAAGGACTCAATTAGATTGAACCTTTTGCATCCAAAACTTTTTAGATGCACCAGGAGCATTGGAGTCCTTATTCACATGGGAATGATTTCCAACTCCAAGATTGGAATAAAGGTTTAAAGCTTTTAACAATTCACCAATGAGTACCATAGGATCTTGTGCTTGAGGCATAGGTACTTTTGGTTTGTTTGCTCTCTTAGCAGCTTACAGCTTGTAACAGTTTGGACAAATGTGTCCAAACTTTCCACAAAATGACAAACCCATGCAGGCTTATCATGTGACTTGTCCTTAGAGAGGGTAGACTTCTTAGGTTTGGACTCATTAAGATCAACCCTAATCTTCCTAGGAGGTGTAACTTCTAAGGGTTTGACAGCCTCACTCACATGGGGGTTCAGAAGAAGATGAAGGAATAAAGATAGAGGAATTGGGTGCAGACACATTGATGCTTTCTACAAAACCTAATCCAGTTTTGTCAGAAGGAGACTTTTGAATACTAAGCATATGACCAAATTTGGAACTAGCAGACTTATTAGTTTATTCTCTAGCAAAAGCATGTCCTTAGTCTTCACATTATTCAAAAGTTCAGTAGCATCAAACAATTTAACAAGCAAATTTTTCTTATCAAGCTCAAGAGATACAATTTTCTTCAAGCCTAATCCAACGTTCATAGCATCCTTTGCAGCAACTTTACAAAGTTTATTGTAGGCCTCTTGAAGATCTGCATCCTCAAAGAGTTCCCCATTAGAAGGGTTCTCTTTAGTAGATACACTTTCATTGGCTACAGTAGTAGCAGTGAAAGCAATGAAGTTTCCATCCTCGTCACAACCAGACTCATTATCAGAAACTTCACCATCACTAAGGATTACAGCCATAGGCTTACCCTTAGACTTCAAGTAAGTAGGACATTCAGATTTCATATGATCATACTGATAGTTTTTAGACTCCTTAAAACACAATTGAATTAACCTAGAAGTTTTTACTTAGTCCAATTTAACAAATCTAGGTTATCACAATCATAAAGATCATATCATGCAAAGTAGCGGAAGGATAAATAACACAAAGATATTATCACCCAGGAAACCGAACCGGTAAAAACCTGAGGAGGATTTGACCTAGCTATCCTCAAGGTAAACTTGAATCCACTATCTTGAAAGAATTGAAGTTCATACAATAAGACTTATAAGCCCCCATACTTAACTTCTTATTACTACCAATCAGTAGAACTTACTGACACGACCACGTGTAGACTTCGAATCCATGGACTCCTTCTTTCTTGGATTCACCACCAGATACAAGCACACCCGCTTGTGTTTTCTTTAAGCTCTAATAGCAGCAACCGAGTTGATCATCAAGGTGTAGATAAAATCTCCTCCTTGAAAACCCTAAGTTTGTGTAAAGGAAAGCTCCTCTAGATCTCACAAGAGATTTACACAAACAGCAATATGAGCAACATTAAAATGTGGCTAGGGTTTGCCTTTTATACTTAAGACAAATTAGAAAACCCTAAACGTTTTAAACAACTAGGGCTGAGTTGGAAATCTGCAGAAAAAAACATTCTGCCCGAGATTCGATCGATCGAGCCAGGCCGAAATGCATAATACTTTCTGTATTAGCTCAATTCCAACTTTACATAAAATATACAACTTTGAGCAAGACTAAAACACTTTTAAACACATTTTTTTGATCATGGTTTGCCAACAATACACATTAGAGTTCTAAATACATAAAAACCTAAGTCTTTAGAACCTAACAAACTCCCCCTTTGGCAATCCGTGACAAAACACAACTAGAAGCTCAAAGTTTACAAAATAAAAGCCCTTTACACAAATAATGTTCATAAAACAAATTCAATCCTAACTACTATCCATCAGTTGCAAGTGTAGACAACAGCTCAATTGAATCAACATGTATATTTCCTGAAACACTAAACAAAATGTATAACTGCATGTGTGGAAAAAATACAAGTAAATAAAGTAAATTCTTGATTTCAAACAACACATAATAAAGACATATATCAATGAAAAAACTCATAAATATAGATCAATAAATAGTTGAAAACAAGAAACATATAAGGTAATAAAAATAACACTCCCCCTAACATGAATATCCCATCAAAAACATGGCAAGAGCTAAAAAGATAAAATACAATGTGAAGCACCTAGATACAATCTAAACTCCATAAGCTCCAACCAACAAAATACTCTCCCCCTGAAAACAAAAACTCTACAATGTACTCCCCTTTTTTGTGACGGAATACCAAAGGGCAAACAAAATCCATCATCAAAAAGGAGGTGGTGTGGAAGAACATCTAAACTGTGCCAAATCCGCACGCAAGGCACGGATCTCATCGAGCACGTCCACCAAAATCTGTCCATGAGTCGCCTGAACGGTCAAGACATGATCCAACGTACGTCGAATGTCTGAATCATCCGAAGTAATCGGTGAAGGAACATCAGCATCAGCATCAGCACCACCACCACCAAACGTCTCAGCAGCATCAGCACCTGTAGAAGAGGGAGGAGGGGGAACAGCACCAGATGACACACCTCTAGGACGCGAAGAAGCAACTCTCAAGTTAGTAGCCCTCTGTCTAAGAAATGTGGCACCTATGGGAGCAACAACATGAACAAGCTCACCAGAAGGGAAACCATCTAGACCCAAAAACAGCAGAATCTTATGAATGAAAACAGGATGAATAAGTGCATGCCCTACGGCAGAACTCCTATGAACCTCATTCAAAGAACGAAGGAACAGATGTGGAAAACTGATAGACGCACCAGAAACGAACGCATACAAAAACACACATCGCTTTAGAGGGATGGTGTGGAGATGAGAAATAGGCCACAACGAATGACACGCTATCCTAAAGAAAAGATAGGCAATCTCGATAAGTTCAGCGGACATGATCCGAGGATCAGAACCCCATTGGATAGATGACCTAGAGATTTTACTCGAGATTCGATCGATCGAGCCAGGCCGAAATGCATAATACTTTTTGCATTAGCTTGATTCCAACTTTATATAAAATATACAATTTTGAGTAAGATTAAAACATTTCTAAACACATTGTTTTGATCATGGTTTACCAACAATACACATTAGAGTTCTAAATACATAAAAACCTAAGTCTTTAGAACCTAACACATACCCTTGACATCCAAAACACTAAGAACTCATAGAATTATTAGAAGATTGACCTACTTTTTCTCTAGGTTTATCAGTGTTGTTAACCTTAGTAGGATCATTCTTCCTAAAATTTCTAGGTTCAGCAGTGTTCTTATCTCTTGCCCTTCTGTTATTGTTTCTAAGGAAATTCCTAAAGTTCTTGGCAAGGTAAGCAATCTCTGTAGTAGAGAGCTCATCATCAAATCCACCAATATCAACATCATCAATTGACTTAAGAGCCATTGATTTGGATTTGCTAGTCTTAGGTAGGTCCAACTCATAGGATTGAAGAGATCCTACAAGTTCATCAACAGGGATGGAGTCCATATCCTTACTCTTAGTGATGGCAATCACTTTGGGTCTAAAATTTTCTATCAAAGATCTAAGAATCTTCCTAACAATTTTAGGTTAATCATAGTTTTCACCCAAATTATATGCAGAATTAACAATATTATTAAGTTTGGCATATAATTCATCAAAAGATTCATCATCAGACATCCTAATGCTTTCAAATTTAGAAGTTAATTGCTGCAATTTATTAATTTTAACAGCCTTTGTGCTTTCATGCACAGTCTGGAGGATATTCCAAGCAGTATGAGCAACCTCAACATTAGAGATTCTCTTAAATTCATCTATAAAAACAGCATTAAAGATAGCATTCATAGTTTTGCTATTGAACACGGCTGATTCTTTTTGAGAAATTTGCCACTCACTAACAGGAGTAGTGGGCTTCTCCTATCCATATTCGACGGAGTTCCAAACTCTCTCATTAATTGATTTTAGGAATACTTTCATCCTTACTTTCCAATAAACATAATTATTCCCATCAAAGTGAGGAGGAATAATAAGAGAATGTCCATGTTCCATGACTACAGGGGTCAAGGGTCAGCTCAGAGATCAAAAGATCAACAACAAGAGAGCTACCTGCTCTAATACCACTTGTTTGTTTTTAGACCCCTTAAAACACAATTGGATTAACCTAGCTAATTAGCCAAGTTATTACTTAGTCCAAATTCTAGATCTAGGCTATCACAATCAGACAATCATATCATGCATAGCAGCAGAAATATAAATAACACAATGATATGATGACCCAGGAAACCAAACTAGTAAAAACCTAGGGAGGATTTAACCTAACTATCCTCAAGGTAAACCTGAATCCACTATGAAAGAATCGAAATTTTACAATAGGACTTAGACCACTAACATCCTATTGCTACCCACCAGTAGAAACTTACTGACACGACCACGTGCAAGCTCCGAGACTACGGACTCCTTTCTTGGATTCTCCAACAAATACAAGCACACCCGCTTGTGTTTCTTTAAGCTTTTATTGCAACAACTGACTGATCATCAAGCTCTCAATGAAATCTCCTTCTTGATAATCCTAAGCATGTGTGAAAGTAACCACCTCTCAGATCTCACAAGAGATTCACACACACAGCAAATAGAGCAACCTCAAAAACGTGTCTAGGGTTTGCCTTTTATACTTAGGGCAAAACGTAAAACCCTACGTTTTAATAGGCTAGAGCTAAGTTGGAAAAATCTACAAAAAAAAAAAAAAAATTATGCCCGAGAATCGATCGATCGAGTCTAAGCTTCGATCGATCGAGCCAGGCTGAAAGTCACTAATACTTCTACAGCCACTCGATTCCAACTTTACATACAATGCACACACTTTGAGCAAGTCTAAACATGACTAACAATTGTTTTGATCATGGTTTGTCAACATTACACATTGGAGTTCTAAATACATTAGTTACTAAGTCTTTAGAACCTAACAAGAGAGAGAGAGAGAGAGAGGATAGATACAACCAGTTTATGGTATATTAATAAATGTCTAATTCCATACAAACCAAGAAAAGAAGACATACTAGACTTCAACCAAAAGGTTCTCTCCATTCAGCATTGCAGTTAGCGGGCTGCCATGATATAGAAAATAAAAGTTAAAAGGTAAAAGATGAACTTCAAGTAAACTTCAGTGGGTGATGTCGTATACAATTGCCTCTTTTCTTTTCACTTGCAGGATTTGGTTGTGGAATTATTCTTCAAATGTTTGGAATATGGTATCGGCGTGTCTTATGTGGTTAGTATAGAAGAAATGCAATGCCTGAACTTTTGAGGACATTGAGAGACCTATTGAACTGTTGAAGACATCGCTAGCTAGGACTTTGTTTGGGTGCTCTCGTATTTGGGGCCTCACGCATTGTAATTTCTTGTCTGATTTCCTTATTTCTTTTAGATCTACTATTTGATTTGTTTGTATTCTTTCTTTGCCGTGTGTTTACAATCGTAAACACATTGCATTTTTGTTATCAATAAAACTTTTATTATCTATAAATATATATATATATATATATATATCTTTGCCTTTTTTCCCAAAAAAAATTGAAAATTCAATATAAAACAAGCAATTATATCAAAAAGATTTCTTGAAATTTATTTCTTTTCTCTTATTAGTTGCAAAAAAAAAAAAAAAAAGGCGCTAACAAAAAGAATTAATAAATCATTCAAAGGGAGTAAAAAATTCAAAAATGACATATAAAGACTAAAAGTATGACATATGAAAACCCATGATTTCATGAAACTTCATCTAACTTTTGGAATGTAAAAATTAAAAAAAAAAAAAAAAAAAAATCTATTTGAAATTTTCATGAAATCATAAAGACTAAAAGAATCTTCAAATGATGTAACGATCATTCTCTTGTGACTATAAACTGCCTTGGTGGAAGAGATCTAAGTGAGCATCTTTTCTACTTGTCAAAACAGGCTTAATTTTAGGATTTAACTTTCTTTCAGTGTAAGGTTGAATTTATTCAATCATTTTGTTAGCTTTATTTCGTGCCAAATTTGCTTGTAATTCAGCATGTAGAAACCCTGTATTTAGGTGGGAATCATGTAAGGGTAGTATGTGAGAGAGTGTGAAGAAAAGTTCAAGAGTGTGCACTTAAGAAGGGCCTCGCGATTGGATCTCGCAACTGGCGAGTTGCCAAAGGTGGCACATATGTGGAGCATGCAGGGGAGTTGAAGGGTCATGCCAGCCGGAGCACTACAGGACAAAACTTCTAGACTAACCAGGCAGTTAGCTTGCAACTCAAACTTGCGACTCTTTCCAGTCGTGAGCTCGAGTCACCAGAATGCTCTGTTTGTTAAAAACCTGACTGTTCGCATTCCTCACTCACCCTACTATAAATAACCTTATACCCATAAAATGTAGAGAGCTTCTAGAGAGAATTTTGAGAGAGAAACCCTAGAGAAAAACAAGATTGACTCATCCATAATCTTTATACTTTGATTCTCCAAATTCCTCTACTCTCACTCTCTCCATTGTTACGTCCTTGAGAGGTACATTAGCCAAATTCTTATCTCACCATACCCCTATCTACGAGGAGGTTATTTGGTGCTTGAAAAGCAGTTCAGAAGGGACCAATTCATTTTGGTTGATGCAATGGGCTATTGCAGGATCTGGTAAGTTAGAGAAGACAAAGTTCGGCAAAACCCTGTTGGAGTAAGAAGCTTGGAGAGCTTAGGTGCATTAGGTAAATTAGGCTTAAAGGGTCTTCGGCTATTCATGTATCTCAACTTTATTCTCTAGTGGATTATTGACCGCTTGGAGGGTGGCGGAGAGGTTTTACGTCGAGGACTTTGGTTTCCTCTTCGATAACACATTGCTGTGTTGTCTTTATATTTGCGTCTTTCTTCCCTTAATCTTTGCCTTTTAATTACTGTTGTGGTTGTGATTAATTTTGGTTTAGATTGTTTTACCAATTCTATTTTAGTTTATGAAAGGTTACAAACTGAATGACTTTTTGTGATAGAAATTAATTAATTAATTAGCCAAGTTATTAATTAATTAATTTATCATGCAAACGCGTGGTAGTACAAACAAATCACCAATAAACTAATTATGCAACGGAAAATAAATAACACAGTAATTTGTTTATGAATGGGGAAAACCTAATGGCAAAAACCCACCGGGTGATTTTCAAGTCACCACTCCCGAAACTCCACTATTATCACAACAAGCAGTTACAAATAAAGGAATCCTAGTACCTTACCAACCTACAGTTGAACCCTTATCCCAATACCCAATTGGACTTGTTCTATAGTGATAGTTCCCCTTTTAGATGCACGACTCTCAGTACACAACTAACTAATTGCGCGAATCCCAGTATGCGACTTCAATCACCAACTAAGAAGATTTTTGGTTGCAAAGTTCTTCAGTTCATCCACACGATGAAAATCAAGAAGATGCTTGGTCACAAAACCCTATGGTGCACATACACAGCAACTTCTTCAAGAGAAAGAGATGAACTAAGGCAAGAACTTCGTCTCCGGTCACAATTTGCATGAACAGAGTTTGCTCAATGCTTGTGCAACTTGTGAACACTTTGACGGCCCTAAAACTAATCCTTTTATATGTCTAGATTTAGGAGAAAAGAAGGCCCAAAGACATATTCACGGATCCAAAGAAAATCATATTGAAATTCTGAAAATATTAAACCTCGACAGATAGCAGGTGTCGAGCAGCTGTTGAGCAGGTGTCAAGCACACCGAATGTAGAACAGCTTCCTTAAGCTTGATAGATGCATCTGTCGACCAGCTGTCGAGCTTTAATGATTCTGCACTCTGAACTTATTTTCTTGAACAGACTTGAAAGCTTCAATACTTGATCTTGAAAAAGGTTTCTTGAAGTATTTAAAACATCCTATCTCTACTCAAATACAAGTAAAGTGCATTTCGTCAAAAGATAAGCCAATTATATAAAATCATGACATATGTTCTTAACAAGTGAAACACATATGTCCTAACAGTCTCCCCCTTTGGCAATCCGTGACAAAACCACAACAAACAAATGAACATATGAGAGAAGTCATAAATCACTCAACTCATATCCACTTGTTGAATACAATAAAATCTATCCTAACAAACTCTTGAAAAACTTTGCAAGAAGAGAGTTTATGGCAAGTAGACTTTGACAACTTGTATTTCCGAAACACTTTTAAACAAAACTCATCAAGGCATCTTTATGTGAAACACAAATAATAGATTGCATACAAGTATAAGAAACATGTGTATAAAGAGCGAAAAGAAACAACACATGAAGGAGTAGGTGCAAGAAAAAAACATACATCAATATAAGTAAAGAGATAAGTATAATGTATGTCTGGAAATGGTCACACGACCTCATGTACAAAAGTAATATACCTAAAAAGAAGGAAAAGAAAAGATACATACTATCCTCACTACATCCCTTAAAAAAATCTATTAACACTCCCCCTAACAAAATGATCCTATACTAACTCTCCCCCTAAGATGGACTACTCTCATACCAAAACTACTCCCCCTTTTTGTCACGAATGACAAAGGGTAAAAGTGTCAAGTAGACATCTCATTGGTAGAGCTAGCATCTCCATCATCATCATCTGAAGCATCATCGTCATCACCATCATCATCATCCTCATCCTCAGAAGTAGAAGCCACAAGAGAATGCGGTGAAAGAGTAGCCTCAGGAACAAAGCCACCCATAGACACCTATCGTCAAGCAATACGACCGACATGAATGTTCACCTGATACAACTCCGTAGAGAGTGTATCGAGGCGAGCATCCATGCGCTACAGCTGTGCCATAATATCTCTTAGAGACACATCGCTCGAAAAGGAAGGAGGAGCCGATGTGGATGGAGCCGAATGGGATAGAGCGGAACGAGAGGAAGGAGCTACTGAATTCGACTGCCACGATCGAAGCTGGGCCTCGCTACGTTTAACGGTAGCATAATCTATGGCACACATGACGGTGAAGTGGTCAGATGAGGGAAAAGGAACAGAAAAATAGCGTAGAATCCTCGTGATAGCAGAAGGAAAGATGAGCTTATCACGAGTAGCCGAATCTCGATAAACATCTATAATAAACAAAATGAAATGAGAAGGGAAGTCTGTGGTAAGATGCTAATGAAATGATAACAAAAACCGAGCACAAGGCTTTGTGATGGAGTTATAGTGAGAGAGGGGATACAAAACAAAAGTCATCACCATGTTCATGAATCTAGGACCTTTAGCAAAAGGTCAACATGGTGTAAAAAGATGCTCACCCCAAGAAGTAGGGCGCTCACAAAAAGCGGGCATGAGCTCATCCCTGGACACAGTCCTCGGACGCTTACAATCAGGATAGGCAGGAAACTCTATCCTAGGAACCTGAAGCACATCTGCAACTAACTGCGGTGTGACAGGAATGTGCGTACCTCGAACACGAGTGAAGAAAAGAGGTACTGACTGATCAATCTCTTGCATGTTGGAGTAGAACTCCTGGATCAGCACGAGAGGACAGGTGACCGGAGCGTTACACAGTGACTCCCATCCCCTACTGTGAATGACAGAGGGAAGGTCGGTGTCAGCAAAATTTGACAAGATGACTTGACGTTTCGAATGAATGCCTCGTCTAGAGAAGTTCTCCGAAAATACCTTAAAGGCATCATCATCACAGAACCAGATATGAGATAAGGTGGGATCAGATGAAAAAGAAGCACCGAAACGAAGAGGGTTCCGGGCTGGAGTGGATTTACGCCTATGTGCCATAGACACCACTAACGTAAACAATAGAGAGGGAGAAAAAGAAAGACAATCAGAAAAGTCCCAAACATTTTCAAATATATCAAATATATTGAAAGGAAGTACGTATGCATGGGAAATGCATAAACATGTGACATGCAAAAGTAATTGCATCATGGGCTCAGCCCAATCCAAACCTACCAGCACACAATCATATAGCACACATCTAAATGCATGACAAGACCATTATAATGCTAATGTGATGCAATGTATGAGTTTTTAAACACATTTAAGTGAAAACCCAACCCAAAATTTCAAGGAAATCTCATCAATTTTGAAAAACCCCAAAAATTTCCAAAAACCCCAAATCCTAGGTTTCAAAACATGAAATGCATGAATGAGAAAGGATTAGAAGCTTACCAAGTGAAGAATAACTTGAAAAACCTTGGAAAATCCTTGAAAAACCAAGATAGGAGTGAGATTGGAGAGTTTTAGGGAGAGAAACAGAGAAGTGTCGAGAGAGAGATCGAATGAAATGAGGACCAGATCGCACAAGGGCTTTATATAGAAAAGCCAGTAATTCTCGACAGATGCAGGTATCGAGGGATCTGTCAAGGAGGTGTCAAGAAAATACACGTCGATAGCTAAGGTGTCGAAGAGGTATCGAGGATCAGCACACCAGTTTTTAGAACAGAAGCTCGATCAATCCACCAGGTATCGAGAAGCTATCAGCATACAGACTCAATCTTGAAAGATCCACCAGGTATCGAGGTGCAAGCGAGATTGCGATTAGAAAAAGCATAAGGAAGCTAGACAGATAGCCAGCTATCGAGGAGGTAACAAGGAGGTGTCCAGCCAGCTTTTAAAAGCAGTTTTTCGAGATGTGAAAAACATAAACATGAATGCAATCCAACATGCAACTCAACCAACGATCCAATCAACATATAAAGCTCTTAAAATCATCTCTCAAATGAAAATTTAAGCACATGGATCTCCACAAACACACACACACACACACTAAACAAGTCTAACCAATTTTATATTTCAAAAACAAGTCTAGACAGTTTAATGAGCATACATTAATATATGTAAAACCTCGTGATGGCCAAATCACATTGTACCTACACATGTATCAAGAATAGCAAAGAATATTGCGTGTTGTGTGTGAAAAACATCGCAAGATTGCATAAGTGTATACATGTTATGACGATTTGAGATATGAGAAAATCACTTTAACTCACACACAATCATAACTGCTTGATAGGGACTATCACCATTGAGGTACATCCTATAACTCTCACATCTCCTAGAATACACGCTTGAAATCATATTTAAAGCATTTTTGACCTTTTTGCTTTTAATTTTCTTTGCATATTTTTCTTTTAAACATATCATGCATGGGCTTATTATAGAGAGAAAAGAAATACCCAATGATAATTGACATTCAAATTTTGCTATGCCGAGGCACACAAATGTCATTGACACTACACTTTTGCTATGCCGAAGCATACATGTGTCTTATTATGATTGGCAGGCAACAGTGGTGAGATGATTATTTATGCCTTTCTCTCAAGAATTTTTAGTCCTTCCCATCAAAAAGAGTGATATGCACGTTAAGTTTAAGAGACAACTTAATCGTATTCATCACAAACACGAGCCACAGAGCTCACTTGCTTAGTTGTGCATAGAGATGCTCATCTAAGTTACAAAATGATACAAAGTTTAGAAGACTTTGTTTCAATGGCCATCCAAGGTACACAAGTACCAATGTACAAAACACACTGTTTTTGTATTTTTCTAATTTTTCAATTTTTTTATTTTTTATTTTTATAAAGACAAACAAAAACAATGCAAAAACTGAAAAATAACTGAACAAAATCATGTTAAACAAACAAAGCATAAAAACTAGATGCAGATGCATGAGGAAGAAGGAAAAAGAGAGGAGGATCATCCCATGGAGATAACACCAATGTTTTGACGAAGGAATTTGAAGCGTTTATTGTCAAGAGGTTTGGTAAATAGGTCAGCCTTCTGATCATCGGTGTGAATAAACTCAAGAGTGAGAGTACCATCTTCGACAAGCTCCCTAATGAAGTGATGTCGAATCTCTATGTGTTTGGTTCTAGAGTGTTGAACCGAATTCTTAGAGATATTAATGGCGCTAGTATTGTCACAGTAGATAGTGAGATGTTCTTGACAAATACCATAATCATGGAGGAGTTTTTGCATCCATAGGAGTTGGGTACAACAGCTACCAGTAGCAATGTACTCAGCTTCTGCAGTGGATAATGAGATGGAGTTCTGCTTTTTACTCATCCAAGAGACAAGATTATTACCCACATAGAAACAACCCCCTGAAGTACTCTTTCTATCATCAGCATTCCTAGCCTAATTAGCATCAGAGTACCCAACTAGGACATCGCTTGTGTCCTTGCTGTACCACACACCAAACTCAGCAGTGATTTTGACATACTTTATGATTCTTTTTAAAGCAGTCATATGGGACTCTTTGAGATTAGCCTGATATCTAGCACAGACTCCAACACTGTAACTAATGTCAGGTCTACTAGCAGTAAGGTAAAGGAGACTACCTATCATGCTTCTATAAAGAGAAGGATCAACACTTCTACCTAACAAGTCAACAGTGAGTTTAACATTTGGGCTCATAGGGGTTCGGACAGAACTAGCAGATTCCAAACCAAATTTTTTCACAAGATTCTTAGCATATTTAGATTGAGATAGAAATATACCTGAATCTTGTTGACGAATCTGCAACCCAAGGAAGTGGGTCAGCTCTCCAATCATGCTCTTCTCAAACTCTGCTTGCATGAGTTTTGAGAAATCATGAGCAAGTTCATCCTTAGTTGATCCAAAGATGATGTCATCAACATAGACTTGGGCAACTATTAGCTCGCTATCTTCTCTTTTGATGAAGAGAGTCTGATCAGCCTTTCCTCTTGTGAACCTATGTGATATCAAGTATTGTGTAAGTCGATCATACCAAGTTCTGGGGGCTTGCTTTAACCCATAGAGTGCTTTCTTGAGGTACAATACATGATCTGGAAAGTGTGGATCAGTAAACCCTTTTAGTTGCTCCACATAAATGTCTTCTTTGAGAAATCCATTTGAGAAAGCAGTCTTCGCATCCATCTAATAAAGCTTGAACTTTAATTGACATGCCAGTGCAAGGATAATTCTGATGGACTCCATACGGGCAACTGGAACAAATGTCTCATCATAGTCTACTCCTTCCATTTGAGAGTATCCTTGAGCTACAAGCCGAGCCTTGTTCCGGATCACATTGCCCTCCTTATTAGTCTTGTTGCAGAATATCCACTTTGTACCAATGATGTGTTTACCCTCCGGTCTAGGTACCAAGGTCCAAACATCATTCCTCTGAAATTGAAGAAGTTCATCATGCATTGCTTCAACCCAACTTTCGTCCTGAAGAGCTTCCTCAACTTTTGTGGGTTCAACCTGTGATAAATAACAAGAATAAGACACAAAGTTAGCAACACATTTATCAACAGTTCGTTTCCTAATTATGAGTTCATTCATATTTCCCACAATATCTTCTGGAGGATGGTTTAATTTAACCCTGGATGAAGGTCTTTTCTCTTCATGAGACTCAGAATCTGGTGAAGTGGATATGTCTACAGAATCTTCCCAAACACTAGGAGTACTTGGAGATGCAGGTTCTTGTTCAATAAGTTCTTGAACTTCATTAGGCTCAGGATGAAGAATTTCTTTAGGTAACTCTTCAATACTTTTCTGAGAACTGGAATCTAAAGACTCATCAATAACAACATTTACTGTCTCCATTATCTTCATAGTTCTCTTGTTGTATACTCGATAAGCCTTGCTTGTGGAGGAGTAGCCCAAAAATATACCTTCATCACTTCTAGAGTAAAACTTTCCCACATTCTCTCTATCCTTGAGGATGAAACAGGTGCTTCCAAAGATCCTGAAGTACTTCACATTCGGCTTTCTTCCTTTCTATAACTCATATGGAGTCTTCTTGGTACCGAGTCTGAAGTACACCCTATTAACTGTATGACAAGCAGTGTTAACAGCTTCTCCCCAAAAGTTTCTAGCCAAATCCTTGTTATATAACATGGCTCTGGCCATTTCTTGAATAATTCTGTTCTTTCTTTCTACCAAACCATTCTGCTGAGGAGTAATAGGAGCAGAGAATTCTTGAGATATACCTAATCTCTGGCAAAAGGACTCCATATGTGAGTTTTCGAATTCTTTACCATGGTCACTTCAAATTCGATCAATCTTCAGGTTCTTCTCATTCTGCAATCTTGTGCATAAGGCTTCAATATTCTCAGGAGGATCAAACTTAGATCGTAAGAGAATGACCCAAGTGTATTTGGTGAAGTTGTCTACCACAATCATGATGTATCTCATACCACCAAGAGACTCGGTTCTAGTTGGGCCCATAAGATCCAAATGTAGGAGCTCCAATGGCCTAGATGTAGCTGATGTCTGAGTGCTTGGATGCTTAGCTTTTGTCTGTTTCCCAAGTTGATATAGTCCACACACCACATTGTTCATTCTAATAAGCTTCGGTATTCCCAAGACAGATTCATGCTTAGATCCAATAGATAGATGTTTGTAACTAGCATGTCCCATTCACTGATGCCATAAATCTTCATTAGGCAAACGAATACTGTTGCGCACAATATCAGCATCAGGAACCAATCCATAACAGTTGTCTAAAGTGCGAACACCACTTATGAGGTTCTTTCTAGACTCATCCATGACTAAACATTTTCCCTTTGAGAAAAGCACCATGAAGTCTTGATCACATATCTGACTTATGCTTAACAGGTTCACCCTTAGACCTTTTACATAGAGAACATTTGCAATGTCTGGCAGTCCAAGTAGAGAAATAATTCTCTTTCCTTTAATTTGAGATTTGCTTCCATCACCGAAAGTTACATTGCCACCCTTTTTAGACTCAAAGGTCTTGAAGAGAGATCTGTCTCCAGTCATATGTCTTGAGCAACCGCTGTCAAGGTACCACAGACATGTGTCCATAACTTTAAATGCAGATTTCATCATAAAACATACTTCATGTTTAGATGACAAATCAGTGGGAATGGTGCTTTCTCTCATCTTCCTTTTTTGAGCTAAGCCTTTAATGTTTACTCTTCTCAGACAAACTCCTTTGCACATTTTCATTTTGAGACAGTCTAGTTTCTTCGTAGCCAAACTAAGATCCTTTTCCATAGTAATTATAAAAGAATTCAAATAACTTTTAGACTTGTATTTTCTGAAACACTCAATCAAAAAGAGATTAGAAAAATAAGATGTATTTGAAAACATGGATCTCTTCAAGTTGGTTATAGTCATGACAACATGGGTCAATGGATCAACACAGCAAAGATTAAACTGTAATCAGAGTGTGCCCACTCTGATACCACTTGAAAGGCCACAAACTGAATGACCCATTGTGATAGAAATTAATTAATTAATTAGCCAAGTTATTAATTAATTAATTTATCATGCAAATGCGTGGTAGCACAAACAAATCACCAATAAACTAATTATGCAGCGGAAAATAAATAACACGGTGATTTGTTTACGAATAGGGAAAACTGAACGGCAAAAACCCCACCCGGTGATTTTCAGGTCACCACTCCCGAAACTCCACTATTATCACAACAAGCGGTTACAAGTAAAGGAATCCTAGTACCTTACCAACCTACAGTTGAACCCTTACCCTAATACCCAATTGGACTTGTTCTGTAGTGACAGTTCCCCTTTCAAATGCACGACTCCTAGTATGTGACTAACCAATTGCGCGGATCCCAGTACGCGACTTCAATCACCAACTGAGAAGGTTGTTGGTTGCAAAATTTTTCAGTCCATTCACACGATGAAGATCAAGAAAATGCTTGGTCATAAAACCCTACAGTGCACATACACAACAACTTCTTCAAGAGAAAGAGATGAACTAGGGCAAGAACTTCGTTTCCGGTCACAATTTTCTTGAACAGAGTTTGCTCAATACTTGTGCAACTTGTGAACACTTTGACGGCTCTTAAACTGATCCTTTTATATGTTTAGGTTTAGGAGAAAAGAAGGCTCAAAGACATATTCACGGATCCAAAGAAAATCAAATTGAAATTCTGAAAATATTAAACCTTGACAGATAGCAGGTGTTGAGCAGGTGTCGAGCACACCGAATGTAAAACAGCTTCCTCAAGCTCGATAGATGCAGCTGTCGACCAGCTGTCGAGTTTTAATGATTTTGCACTCTAAACTTGTTTTCTTGAACAGAATTGAAAGCTTCAATACTTGATCTTGAAATAAGGTTTCTTGAAGTATTTAAAACATCCTAAATCTACCCAAATACGAGTAAAGTGCGTTTTGTCAAAAGATAAGCCAATTACATAAAATCATGACATATGTTCTTAACAAGTGAAACACATATGTCCTAACAGTTTATTTTCATATTCCGCACATACATTGTTTGATAATAAGCTTGTTTTGGTAATTTGTAAATTGGGGGTCTAAACGTTCATAGGTGTTTTACACACTATTTGAACATTCACTCAGATTCTGCTTTTATATATACAAGCAAGAAACAGGAACTCCAAGTCAATTCCTGTACTCCATTACACTAAGCAAGAAAAGAAATGATAAAAAACAGCTATTCACATGTAATTAATCATGACATATTTAGTAATCATGTGCCTTGTGTAGATGATTTAATGAATAATATGATTTAATAGATGCGGGTGATCATCTAAAACGCTGTGTAATGTAATTGATTGGCAGAGATTCCTTCAAACAAATTTGGCAGAAAAGTTGTCCAAGAAATAAGGCAGCATATTCTATCAAATACAGTTGCAAAAAGAGCACCAAAACAAATGAAAAGCTTTGTAGTTCTCCACTATTGAGAAATTGAAGAACCACTTCGAAACCAGCAAAAGCTTTTTAATTTCTCAAAGCTTTTCTAATCAATCTAATGAATCACGAATTCAAGCAAAAAAGAAAAATTAGCATCTTGTTATATTTTAATAATTTTCCTCACACTTTTAATAGCAATTGAAAGACTACAAATGCCTACTTTTGGATCAGCACAACAACAATGAAAGAAAAGGAAAAATGGAAAGTTTGAAGGGAGGATTTTCAGGCTTGTACTGATTCTTCTCATAGCAATTAGTTTTTAAAGGATCAAATGTGTTAGTCCAACTCAAAGACAGCATAACTTCGAGTTGAATAATATCATGGTCATTTTATTACCAATAAGAACTGCCTTAAACATTAAGATCTTCCAAACAAAATCAATGTTATTGGACATCCTTCAAAATGACCACATCATTTAAATGACCCGTATTTATTATTTAAGAAAACTTGCTAATAAAGTTATTATGATTTATGAAACCACTTGCAATTATGATAGCATCACACAATAAATTTTAAAATTACAATCATAATTGATAGAAAAGATAACAAAAAAAAAAAAAAAAAAACTACTCAGACAAATTCTAGCAAGGGAATTCCACGGTCGACTGGAGTTTCAATCATCCATCTAAAACATACATGGCAAGAAAAATACAATTTTTCTCCCATTTCCATTGAAAAATCAATACATAAAAACTAAAAAAAGAGGGTTAAAAAATTGAACGAATCTCACCTAGATTCTTCAGTTGGGATATGATTCCAATATCTTCGATCATCTATCCCAGTAATCGCTGACCCTTTCGAAGCAATGGACAAACAAACACCACCCATTCTTTTATGTAGCCAAACTCTCTGCATAAAGCCAATTTTTCAACAAATCCATCAGAAACAGATCCATATCAAGAAAATCATACAATATGAATAATCCAAACAGGAAATAAGCCAGAGAACCATATTAGGGAGGTACCAAAACTTTATCACAACAAAACCAAATAATTTTATTCCCATCTCAATTAATTAATTAAAATAAAATCTAAGATTTCTAAATTAAAATTTATTTTCTTTCCCTCATTTCTCAAAACCTAATAAACAAAAACCCCATCACAAAGCCATATTTATTTCCTAATAAACGAAAACCCCATCACAACCAATCAAAAACCATATCTAAAAATTCGAAACTTTTAATTTTCTCACACTTTCTCAACACCCAAATAGAAAACAAACACACACAGAGAGATAGAGAAAGCAATACCTTAGTACCATCATCGAACACTTTTCAAAGAAGAACTTCATAATTCGAGGGAAATTTCAATTCCCAGAATCAGAGCCACGTAGTCCTCTGGGAAATCACCCAAATTGGGAGAAAATCTAAGAGAAACAGATGTGAATTGTCAGAGAGATTGGAATGAGATGTCTCTAACTCTGCTTTTTTCTCTATTTCTTTCTCCGTGTCCCAAGCCTCATCCCCTCTCTATTTTTGTATCCATCGTTTTTTAACCAGCTATTTTATTAATATATACCGAGAAACTATCAAACTATTTTAAGACGTTTGATATGAAGACTCTCCAAATGGTGCATTGTATGGTTTTCCAAAGATTAAACTGTGAACGTGGTTGTTTTAATGAGGTTTTTTTTCCTATTTGGCAGCACAACTTTAATTGCAGGGAAAAACTTTTGCTTTTATATATAGTATTAGATTAAAGGGATACAAGGCAACCATGTTTTGGGTTGCTAGGGAAACCTTATTTTTCATCAATTTTCAAGAATTTTTATTTTCTATGGAAACTTAAGAGCCTAAGCTAAGGTTAGGGGTGAATCCCCCAATGTTGTAAGTTGTCCACTATTCAATCCAAGCATGGTTTCACATTTTGATTATTAAAATCAATTGTTCTCTTTTTATAATTGTTTTATTAGATTGATATTTGATTTCTAATTATGTCATAAGTCTATTCTTGAATCTTCTTATTGTTAGAATAGGATTTATAATCTCTCTAGTAAAGCATGGTAATCTTGTTAGATATTACTTTTGCCATAGTATTGGCTCTATGGTATGCGATATTTTTGAGTTTTTCTAGCAAAGTTATCATTTTGTAGACTAAATTGTTGGAACAATTGATGAATATAATCAAACAAAAAGAGTTTTATTAATAAAGCTTATTTCTAAATCTTCCAATCGGATTTATGTGTTTACTTACCCGATTGTGTACTAAATTGGTTTGGTAGTGGATGCTTAACAAAACTGGCAGACAAACCCTAACGTCCTAGTGATTTTAATTATTGAATTTTACCAAACTTTATTTTTCCTAAGTTTGAATAATATTTATCTATATATTATTAGTGCTTTTGATGTGTTCTTGTTTTCCTTTTCTCAGTGAAACGACAACCTCAGCTACACTATAATTTTCTTTACAAAATTGGATGACATCAATTTTTGGCATCGTTGCCAGGGAAATTCCATTGGAGTGGAGCACACAAGGCAAGTGAAAAATTTTATTTGAGTTATGTAAAGAAACTGCCATCATTAGTGACTCACAAGCATGTGGAGGCCATTTTTCAATAAAGAAACTGCTGTAAAGATTTTACAATATGAATTTTATTGGCCTACATTATTCTAAGACACTAATGATTATTGTCAGAGTTGTGATAAATGCCAAGAGCTAGGGGTAATTTCTCACCATAACATGATGCCCTAAAATCCTGTACTTGTGATTGAAATTTTTTATTGTTGGGGTATTGATTTCATGGACCCCTTTCCCCCATATCTTGGATATCTATACATTTTTGTGGCTATGGATTATGTATCTAAGTGGGTTGAGGCTGTGGCTTGTAAGAAAAATGACCATAGGAAAATGGTAAAATTTTTGAAAGAAAATATTTTGTTCAGGTTTGGAACACCACGTGCCATCATTAGTGATCAAGGAACTCATTTTTGTAATAGACCATTTGAAACCCTTATGAAGAAATATGGTGTGGTTCATAAAATATCAACTCCTTACCATCCACAAACAAATGGACAAGTAGAACTTGCTAATAGGGAGATAAAACAAATTTTGGAAAACAGTAAACCCAAATCACAAAGATTGGTCTTTACGACTTAACGATGCGCTTTGGGCTTACCGAAATGCTTTTAAATCTCCTATTGGCATGTCCCCTTACCATCTTGTTTATGGATAACATTGTCATTTGCCTGTGGAACTAGAGCATAAAGCATATTGTGCTGTTAAGTCTTTGAACTTTGATTTGAATGAGGCAAGCCAAGTAAGGAAGTTACAAATGAATGAATTGGAGGAGCTTTGAAGTGATGCATATGAGAGCTCTAAAATCTACAAAGAAAAAAATGAAAGCATTTCATGACAAAAGAATTTTGATGAAAAATTTTGAACCTTTTCAAAAAGTATATTTGTATGACTCTAGGCACCATAGGTATCCTGGAAAACTTCAAACTAGATGGGATGGCCCATATGTTGTGAAGCGAGTGTTTAAGAATGGAGCTATTGAGGTTGAGGACCCTAGGAATGGTAGAATTCTCTAGGTAAATGGACAAAGATTGAAAATAGCCTTAAGAGGATTTGTATCAGAGGAAGAAACCATTCCTTTGGAGGATCCCGTCTATTGGGATGACTAACTTTTGTGAGTGTATCTTGTAATTGTATCATATATATATATATATATATATATTTGTGAAACTCACATGTTTACAGGAAATTGACTTTGGAAGCTCCTTTGAAAGGTTTCAAGTGCTCTCTAACCTCTTTTTAGCATGCCTTCTTTATTTTCTTCGAAACATTGAGGTCAATGTTAGATTTAGGTTGGGAAAGGGGGAGGGGGGAGGGGGGGGGGGAGAAGGGGGTGGGATAGTCATCTCTTACACGCTTATTGTGTTTCTATATTTTTTCCATTGTGTCTTTAAAAAAACAAAAAATGGTTTTGTTTTAGAGTTACATTTTTTTTAGGCTTTGTCGTTGACATGAGAATGAGATGTTTGCTTGAGTCATAGATTCTATTTTTTGTCCTTGTTGAAACAAGATAAAAATACACTATTTTGATCACAAGAGCCATATGAGGTTGTTGGTTGGTAGAATGCATATGAATTTGAGGACACCTAGAGGTAGTACAATTAGGTGTACCTAGTTTGTTAGGTTCTAAAGCTTAGGATTTTATGTATTTAGAACTCTAATGTGTATTGTTGGCAAACTATGATCAAAACAATGTGTTTAGAAGTGTTTAAGTCTAGCTCAAAGTTGTGTGTCAATGTAAAGTTGGAATCGAGTTAAAGTAGGAAGCATTGTGCCTTTCAGCCTGGCTCGATCGATCGAAGGACAGGCTCAATCGATCGAAGTTCAGGCAGAATGCTTTTCTGCAGATTCGTCCAACTTAGCCCTAGTTGTTTTAAAATGTTTTTAGGGTTTCTTATTTGTCCTAAGTATAAAAGGCAAACCCTAGCCACGTTTTAGTGTTGCTCATATTTGCGGTTTGTGTAAATCTCTTGTAAGATCTAGAGGAGCTTTCCTTTACACAAACTTAGGGTTTTCAAGGAGAAGATTTATCTACGCCTTGATGATCAATTCAGTTGCTGCCATTAAAGCTTAAAGAAAACACAAGCGGGTGTGCTTGTATCTGGTGGTGAATCCAAGAAAGAAGGAGTCCGTGGATTCGGAGCTTGCACGTGTTCGTGTCAGTAAGTTCTATTGGTTAGTAGCAATAAGAAGTCGAGCGTGGGGGCTTGTAAGTCTTATTGTATGAACTTCGATTCTTTCAAGATAGTGGATTCAAGTTTACCTTGAGGATAGCTAGGTCAAATCCTCCCCAGGTTTTTACCGGTTTGGTTTCCTGGCTGATCATATCATTGTCTTATTTATTTTCCGCTGCTTTGCATGATTTGATCTTTTATATTGTGATAACCTAGACTTGTTTAATTGGACTAACTTGTTTAATTGGACTAAGTAACAACTTGGCTAATTACCTAGGTTTAATCATTTGTTTAAGGGGTCTAAAAACTATCATAGTTCTTGTTATCAGGGGCAGAGCTATAGTAAGGCTTGCCCGGGGGGGGGGGGGGCATGGCTTCTCCAAAATTAAAAAAAAAAAAATTATGTTATGTATAAGTATTAACAACTTTAAATATTTAGCTACGAAAATAGAAGTTGGCCCCCTCAAATGTTTGAGTTAGTCCAATGATGCTCTTAAAAACCAATAGAATTTGTTAATTGGTCTAGTAGTTATAGAGACAAAGTAGTTTTTGTTTTCTCTAATTTGTTTTTTTGTACATGTTTAATGTCCAACTAGATAGCTTTTGTATAGTCATTGGAGTTTAAAAGATGATAAGTTCCCCTAAAAAATTATCTAGCAAATATACATTATATTTATAAATTATGACTTACTCTAGTATCAAAGTATTAATGTTTATATTTGTGTATGTGCATTTACTCATGTGTGTGATGGTTTATTTTGACTCGAAACTAATATATTAATACCAAAATTTGGCCCCCTAAACAAAAAATCCTAGCTCTGCCCCTGCTTGTTATATGTATAAAACTAGAAAAGGAGTGACGACATTGTCGTTGCTAATATTTTATCATATCATTAATGACAACATTGTTGTTGCTAATATTTTATCATATCATTAGTGACGACAAACAATATCATCTCTAATATGCAAATTTTAGTGATGACATGTTTGTGGTCACTAATATATAATTTTCAATGACGACAGCATGCATCATTGCTAGTAATGACATATTAGCGACAACAAAAATGTCATCGTTAATAATAATCTACTAGTGATGACAAAAATTTGTCACTACTAATAAGCTAGTAGTGACGACATTTCATCTTGGGTTCTTGAGTTATTTATGACGACAATTGTCACTATTAGCGATGACTTTGTCGTCATTAATAGTATTGTATTTGCGACAACATTAATATCGTCACTAAAAAAAATTTTTGTTACCATTTTTCTTTTAACGAAAGTTAGCAATGATATTTAAAGCATTAGCGACGACTATATGCAGTCGCTAAAGACCAAATTTCTTGTAGTGCCCTTACATCTCTCCTCTCTCTAAAGAAAAAATTTCAAGATCAATAACTTTCTCTATAAAACAAAAAGAAGAAAAAAAAAATAAAGCTTGACCATAAACCCAACAAATCCCACAAACCTAGTGACCACCAACCACAAGAAAAACCCACAAACCTAGCAATGGCATCAACAAAACCCACAAATACCATCAACAAAACCGACAAACGCATCAGCAAAAACCCATCCACAAATCCAGAACAAGCAACCACAAACCGCTAGCTTCAACAAATTCAAAAATCTAGCCAAACCTCAAATAAAAAATGGATAGCCATAGTGGCAAGCAAATGGATTCTATGTAGTTGTGATGCAATCACTTTTAGCATCTACTCCTCAGTTCTAAAATCATGCCAAGGTTATGATAACCAACGCTTTACATAGTGGCATTCTTCAAGGACTTTGGCAGCAACGCTGGGGTCCTCGCTCGGCTCTACTTCACTGTAACACTCAAAAGACAACGTTAACTGGGGGTGGTGGGGCATGGGTGGTACACATGGTGGGTGAGATCTAGAATTTCTTTGGGTATTTTATGATATGGGCTTCTATGGTGGGATTGATCAACAGCCACCAGTGGCATTGATGTGTATGTTTATATTCTTGTCTAGAGAGAGAGAGAGAGGTGTAGAGAAAAGAGGTCAGACCGTCTAATGGAGAAAGATTAAGAACAAAGAAGGATCTAGAACTTGAGACTTAGAGAAAGAGAGAGAGACTTGAATGTTTGAGAGAAAAGGAAAAATGAGTAACCGAGGGTTAACGGGTTAGGATTAAAGTTGTCTTTAAGGACTAAATTGATCAATTTTGAAATATGTTGGACTTGATTGGTATTAGCCTAAACCTCAGGGTATATTTGTGAAATTTACCCTATTATTTAAAGTATATAGGTAAATTATGAAATTTATTTTATTTTATTTAGTAATTTATTACCATAGGAACAACAAAGTTTATTAATTCAAAAATATTAATGGTGTGTATAATCTCAAGAGAGTGACATAGTCTATGGGGATAGGAGGGCCAAGCAAGCATGTTTGGCTATGGGTCATGCTTGAGGATGAGCAGAAGCCCGAGAATGGTCAATGGTAATTCTAGGCCTAGGTCAAGGGGTCAAGGACAAAGGAAAAGGATAATGGGTCAGCTCTGATGATCGAGGAACTGGGCTACCTCAAGAGGGCTTGAGGGAGGTAGCCGTTATGGAAGGATAAACTTTAAGGAAAGTAGCAGAAAACTCAATCAACACTGAAAGATGAAATATCTGGAAAGAAGGCTGCCACCACCACATTAAATGCATTATACCAAATGAACTGGCCATATTTATGGAGAAGTGACACCTGAACAGCGGCAATTCAGCTCATAGCTACCTATAAAGCTTCCAGGAGGTCCTGATGGGACAAGCATCCAAAGGGTTTTCTACCAAATCAACAAGTGAAAGGCTGGGATGAAGGGGAGCAAGACGATATAAAGAATGGATCACCATGAAAATGTAGGGGGGGGGGGAATCTAAAAAAGGGAAAACAAAAGGAGAACATAGTGTATTCACCCAAATTTGAATTGAATATAAGAACATCTCATCCTCGAACTTGACTGAGGAGCGTTATTTCCACTAATCTGTGTTTTTAACCTTGCTGTCTTGAGTCCTATCAATTGTGGTCCACTTTTCTTATAGTGTCATTCCTTGGATCGACCCATTCTCTTACAAATATGTTGTTTTGGGCTTAATGGGCCTTTGTCCATTGTTCTTGGTAGGCTTGAGTTCATTTAAAGGCTCTACAATTGGCACCGTTTGTAAAGTTGTGATTTACAATTATTTTGTGTTGGCTTTAATTCCGTGCCAAATTTGATTGTAATTTTGTTCAATCTTTTGTACCCTGTTTTTTATGTGGGATTTCATGTAAGGGTTGTGTGTGAGAGAGAGTGTGAAGACTCAAGGCAAATTGAAGATTAAAGTAATTTTCGCAGGTAGCTCGCAAGAAGCCTTCCCGCAAAGTGAAGCATATGCTTAGCACATGACTGGAATGTGAAGAGTCATGACAAATGGTGAAAATTGGTTTTCGCGAGTGTCTCACGAGTAAGGCCTACCCGCGAGATACCCGCGAAACATTCTGTTTTACAAATTAGTCATATCTGATACACCAAGTCTCTACCCACACTATATATACCGACATTACCCACATATTGAGAGGAGTGCTTTTCAAAGAGAAAACCCAACCCATTACCCTTGAGAGTGAGAGATTGGCATACCCATAATTCTCTACATAATCCATTGTGGTTTTCCTCAACTCCTACCTCTCCATTTCCAAATCCTTCAAAGGTTGATAGCCCAAACACTTACCACACCTATCCGGAGGGTAAAGTGAGGTTTTGGTGTTGCTGGAAAGCATTGGAAGAAGCCATTTGTTTGGTGGATGCAATCGAGCTGAATTCCGTGTTCCAAAGAGCTAGAGAAGACAAGGCTTTGTTAAGTCAGTTGGTAGCAGGAGCTTAGAAGGCTCGAGTACATGGGGTAGACTAGGCTTAAAGGGTCTTTTGTTATTATTTACCGCTTGGAGGGCGGTGGAGAGGTTTTTCACCGAATTCTTCAGTTTCCTCTTCGATAACACATCGGCATATTATCTTGTGTTTGCATTCTTCTTCCCTACTCTTTTAGCTTTCATTATTCTTCTGATGGCTACTTTAGCCACTCTAGCATACTCTCTAGTTTTCTCAAGAAGAAAATTATAAGATTCTTGCAATTCCTTGGTTCCTTCATCTTCATCATCGGATTCTTCCCCATTTCCCATAGACTTTACTTCGGTGTGCTCACCGAGTTCTTCCACTAGAAGGCTCAAATCTTCTAATGAGTGTAAGTGCAATGGCCATAAATGTGAAGTAATTTTCGTCTTCGTCACAGCTTTCTTCCGATTCAGAGTTTGAACCATCTGAGTAATTGAGGGTAGTTGCAAAGACTTTACCCTTTGCTTTTAAATAGGTGGGGCATTCTTTCTTCACATGCCCACGTCGTTTGCACTCAAAGTACGTGACCATTTTAGACAGTGAGGAATCTCTTGAATCCTTCTTCTTGAAGTCTTTCTTATCCTTTTTGAACTTTGAAAATTTGCCCTTCTCAAAAGACTTCCACCTCTCTTGAACTTTAGGAATTTACAGAAGTTCTTGGCAAGGTATGCCACATCCCTTTCAACCTTATCTTCATCCGAAAGTCTTGAGCTTCCAATCTCTAATTGACTGTCTTGAGAGCAAGTGATTTGCTTTTCCTTTGAGGTGGTAGAGATAGCTCATAGGTTTGAAGAGAATTGATGAGTTCTTGAATTTTAATCTAATCAAGGTCTTTGATCTCTTCAATGGCAGTGACCTTTACACAGAAACTCTCTGGCAAAGAATGTAGAATATTCCTCACAATCTTGGAGTCCTCTGTCTTTTCTCCTAAGTTGAATTTCCCAATCACCACTTCATTTAGCTTCCCATAAAATGAGTCGAATAACTTGTCTTCACTCATCTTCAGCTCCTCGAAGTGTGTGGCAAGCATTTGCAACTTGGTGTCCTTCACCTTTTTAGTGCCTTCATAGGTCATCTCCAAGATTTGCCGCGCCTCCTTGGCAATTGTGACATGAGAGATCCTGTGAAATTCATCAGGGGAAACACCACAAAAAATAGCATTTAAAGCCTTGCTATTAGCGTTAGTTGCCGTAAGAGCTGCCTTATCCCATGTGGATTTGGCGGCCTCCGGCCTAGTCCATCCTATCTCGACAGCATCCTAAACACTATCATCAATAGAACATAGGAATGCCCTCATATGGACTTTCCAAAGAGCATAATTACTCCCATCAAAGTATGGAGGAGCATTAAGCGATTGAGATCAGTCCATCTCAAACATGGTCTAGGATTAAAGGTAGGTAACGAAACCATAGCAAGTGTACCTGCTCTGATACTAATTGAAAGCTTGAATATTTGTGAAAACACAAGAGTTGTTTAGACCCCCAAATTAAAATTACGGCTTAGTTGATTTAAGCGATTGAGATCAGTCCATCTTAAACATGGTCTAGGATCAAACGTAGGTAACGAAACCATAGCAAGTGTACCTACTTTGATACCAATTGAAAGCTCGAATATTTGTGAAAACACAAGAGCTACTTAGACCTCCAAATTAAAATTACGGCTCAGTTGATTTTACTCTAACTTAAACTAAGTGCGGAATAGAGTAAATGCGAGCGGATAAACAATATAACTACTCTAAGCCATATTCATCAAATCACAGCAGTAAAATGAAAGCTAAAAGAGTAGGAAAAGAAGAATGCAAACACAAGATAACACGCCGATGTGTTATTGAAGAGGAAACTGAAGAACTTGGCGAAAAACCTCTCCACCACCCTCCAAGCAGTAAATTGATCCACTAGAGAATAAGTTGGAGTACACGAATAACAAAAGACCTTCCAAGCCTAGTCTACCCCATGTACTCGAGCCCTTCAAGCTCTTGCTACCAACTGACTTAATGAATCCTTGTCTTCTCTAACTCTTTAGATCACACAATTCAGCCCGATTGCATCCACCAAACAAATGGCTTCTTCTAATGCTTCCTAGCAGCGCCAAAACCTCACTTTACACTCAGGATGGGTATGGTAAGTGTTTGGGCTATCAACCTCTCAAGGATTTGGAAATGGAGAGGGAGGAGTTGAGGATAATCACAATGAATTGTGTAGAGAATTGTGGGTATGCCAACCTCTTACTCTCAAGGGTAATGGCTAGGGTTTTCTCTCTAAAAAGCACTTCTCTCAATATGTGGGTAATGTGGGTATATATAGTGTAGGTAGAAACCTGGTGTATTAGATATGACAAATTGGCAAAACAGAATGTATTGCAGATATCTCGTGGGAAAGCCTTACCCACGAGACACTAGTGAAAACCAGTTGTCACCATTTGTCATGACTCTTCGCATTCCAGTCATGTGCTAAGCACATGCTTCACTTTGCAGGAAGACTTCTCACGAGCTACCCGCAAAAACTACTTTGATCTCTAATTTGCCTTGAGTCTTCACACTCTCTCTCACACACAACCCTTACAATAAAATCTCACATAAAATACAGGGTACAAAAGATTGAACAAGATTACAATCAAATTTGGCACGGAATTAAAACTAACACAAAATAGTTGTAAATCACAACTTTATAGTGGGAAATCAGGGAAGCATTTATAATTTTAACCAACTATGGTCGGTTCAGGACCAAACAGAGAAGAATTTGTGGCATCACAACATGAAGATCAGTTTGTTAATCTTTAAAGAAGGAGAGATCGTGAAGTTAACCGAACTCCTAGTGTACATATAACTCATACTAACAGGAGTCACTCTAGAACTAGAAGCCATGTCTCACATGAGGAGGAAACTCGGAACCTCATATTGGAGATAAACTATTTGTGCAGAAAATTACGTCGCAAACAATGAGAGGCTTCCCCTTTTAGCTCTGGAGCTAATTCAAGTGGAGATAGAAGCTGTAGACCAAGGTCTAGAACAGCCCCTAGTGAATCCTTTTCTCTATCTTCATAGTTGGATAGGGAGAAGCGATATCACAAGAAGAAGGATAAAAGCCCAACCCTTAGGAGCATGGGGAAGGACGCGATGAGTAAGGCTTTGCGTCAAATTTCTAAATCACCTTTTACACACAAAATTGATAGGGCTAAACTCCCTCGCCAGTTTACACAACCCACTTTTACTATTTATAATGGGAGGACCAACCCAGTGGAGCATGTCAATCATTTCAATCAGAGGATGGCAGTTCATTCTAAGAATGAAGCATTGATATGCAAGGTTTTTCCCTCTAGCTTGGGACAGTCGCAATGAGGTGGTTTGATGGGTTGGATAAGGGCTTAATTAGCTCTTTCGAAGAGCTCACTAGGGCTTTCGGGGCCTGATTTGTTACATGTAGCAAGGTATCTCATCCTTTAGTTTCAATGCTATCTATGATAATGAGAGAGGGTGAGACCCTGAAAACTTACTCGGATAGGTACTGGGAGATGTTTAATGAGATAGATGGAGATTTTGAAGACATTGCAATAAGGACATTTAAAGTTGCCCTCCCCACTAAGCATGATTTGAGAAAGTCATTAACAATGAAACATACGAAAGCATGCGCCAACTTATGGATCAGATTGACGAGCACAAGCAAGCTAAGGTGGATCAGCGGCAAAGGAAAGGGAAAGCAAAGGTTGCTCCTCTTGACCAAAGAGATTTCAGGTTGGAGAGATATAATAACAACCAACCTAGGAGGGATTTTGCTAGATATACTGGGCATCCTAGTGCGCAGGTGGTTAGTACGGTGTTTAAGGAACCTGCTCATCAGATCCTTGAAAAGATAAAAACTAAGCCATATTTCAAGTGGCCAAACAAAATTGAAGGTGACCCCATGAAGCGTAACTAGGGTCTTTACTATCAGTATCACAAGGATCGTGGGCACATTACCGAAGATTGTATAACTTTCTGTGACTATTTGGAGCAACTGGTCAAAGTGGGGAAGCTAAGATAGTTTATGCATCAACCCTTTAGGCAAAAGAGTCAGGCTGGTTTAGTATACTAGAGGGAGTCTGTGTTGAGGCCGTCCCTAGGAATAATTAATGTTATTCTTGCAGCCCCAGGTCGGATTGGAGGATGCCCTTCTAGGGTTATGTCCATAGTAAGACCAAATACTGAGGACTCAGTCCTTGAGTCTAAACAGAGGAGATTGGAAGTTCGACCAGCTTTGAGCTTTTCTGATGTAGACAAGGTTGGAACTTATCAACCGCATGATGATGTAACCCTTTGGATTGGAGGGTATGATGTAAGAAGGGTCTTGATAGACCAAGGCAGCATGGCAGCGATCATGTATCCCAACCTGTACAACGAACTTAATTTGAAACCTAAGGACTTAGTTAGTTATGATTCCCCTTTGGTAGGATTTGATGGGAAGACGGTCATCCTGAAGGGCCTGATCAAGTTCCTTGTTCAGACCGGATCTGAAGTGGTCAAAGTAAGTTTTATTGTGGTGGACGCTTACTCACCTTATACTGCTATTCTAGTAAGACCATGGCTCCATGCCACGGGGGCTGTGTCTTCGACTTTGCATTTGAAAGTGAAGTACCCCTCTAGGGGGCAAATTGGGGAGTTGATTGGAAGTCAAGCCATGGCAAGGCAATGCCTAGTCACCGCTATCAGACATCAATCCGAGGAGGGAGCCTTGGCTGCCTAAGAGAAGGCCTTATAGCGATTAGCAAAAGTAATTGAACCCCTAGATATTGGGGATGGGGGAGTAATGTGTGAAGAGATCGAGAGGGATACTATTAACACTGATGTAGAGAAGTATTTTCAAGTTAGGGTTCAATTGCCTCCTCAAGAGAAAGAGGAGTTATTGGTTTTCTTTAGAAAGAATGTCAATGTTTTTGCCTGGAGTGCATATGAAGCTCTTGGGGTGGATCTAGATTTCATTTGTCATCAATTGAATGTGAATCCAACAGTTTTCCCTAAGAAGCAACCACCTCAGCGCTTCTCAAAAAAGCATGCTGAGCCTGTTAAGGAGGAAGTAAGTAAAATTAAGCGTGTAGGGGCAATCAAGGAGGTGTTCTATCCAAAATGGCTGGCCAACACAATTGTAGTGAAGAAGAAGCCAAGGAAATGGAGGGTATGTGTGGATTTTATTGATTTAAACAAGGCTTGCCCTAAGGATCCCTTTCTAATTCCTTAGATTGACTAGTTGGTTGATGCTATGGTTGGCCATCCTCAAATGAGCTTCTTGGATGTCTTTCAGGGATATCATCAGATACCATTAGCTCTGGCTGATCAGGAGAAGATTGCCTTCTTAACCCCTACTAGAAATTATCACTACTAAGTAATGCCTTTTGATTTGAAGAATACTAGGTCTACCTGCCAAAGGATAGTGATTAGAATGTTTGGGTCTCAACTAGGAAAGAATGTAGAAGCATATATTGACGACATGGTCGTGAAGAGTAAAGTGGTAATTGAGCATTTAAGTGATCTGGGAATTGTGTTTGAAAGACTGAGGAAACATAAGTTTCATCTCAATGCCTCAAAGTGTTCCTTTGGCATCAGTTCCGGTAAATTTTTGGGATATATGATCTTGCATCGGGAAATAGAGGTTAATCCTGATCAAATTAGGGCAATAAATGATTTACGACCTCCTCAAAATTCTAAGGAAGTACAAAGGTTGACTGGAATGACTGCTGCCCTAAACAAGTTTATCTCTCAATCAGCAGATAGATGTAGACCATTTTTCAGCTCCTTCACAAGTGGAAGGGATTCGAGTGGACTGAAGAGTGTAACCTTGCCTTTGAGGAGTTGAAAGAATACCTGTCCCAACCACTTATTCTTTCCAGGCTGGAAAAGGACGAAGTCCTTTTTTCTTATATTTTGGTTACGTGTCATGCTATGAGTTTAGTTTTAGTAAGGATGGAGGCCAGGTGTAGAAACCGGTCTATTATGTGAGCTTACCACTAGAGAAAGCCATCTTGGCCATAGTACACACTACAAGGAAGCCCCCTCATTACTTCCAGGTGCTTACTGTCGTGGTCCTTACTCAACTCCCTCTGCAATCATTACTTCGAAAATTGGATTATACGGGAAGAATTGCCAAGTGGGGAACGATCTTAGGAGCATTTTACATAAAGCATATGCCTCGTACAACTATTAAAGGGCCTGTGCTTGTAGACTTAGTGGTAGAGTTTACTGAACATCCAGGAGTGGTTGTTGTCGAACAGGGAGAATCAATTAGGGTGTAGGTCACAGCTGTCAAGATTTTCTTGGACTCAAGGTTGATTGTCGGACAATTTAATGATGAGTTGAAAGCTAGGGATTATACAATACAGGGGTATCTTAATAAGGCTCGACAACTATAGTTTGGTTTTGAATCTTCTCTATTTAGCAGGTCCCGAGAAGCAAGAGTACTTATGCAAACTCTCTGGCAACTTTAGCAACTTCACAAAGCAGGGCCTTCCTCGTTGAGGATTTATTAATGCCTTCTGAGCCAGAACTGGTGAGGGTCGGAGTGCACTAGATAAGGGTTGGTCCGAGTTGGATGGACCCCATAGTCACATTCTTGAAGGATGGAGCATTGCCTAATGATAAGGGAGAGGTTGAGAAAATATGAAAAAGAGTTCCATGTCTTTGGTTGTTCAAGGAGCAAAAATTGTCTAAGCGCTCTTTCTCGAGGCCATATCTGCTTTGTATTCACCCTGAGGTAGTGGAGCCACTACTAGAGGAGCTACATGAAGAAATCTGTGGTAGTCATACAGGAGGAAGGTCGTTATCACATAGGGCCCTTACTCAGGGTTATTGGTGGCCAAGTATGCAGAAAGAAGCTCAAGATTATGTTAGGAAGTGCGATCAGTGCCATAGGTTTGCCCAGAGCATCCACTAGCCTGGGGGCATGTTAAATCCTTTCTCTAGCCCATGGCCATTTGAACAGTAGGGCTTGGACATCATAGGACCATTTCCAAGAGTAGTGGGAAATCAAAGATGGCTTATTGTAAGGACAGGTTACTTCACAAAGTGGGTTGAGGTTGAGCCGTTGTCCAATATCAGGGTTGTTAATGCAAGAAGTTTTGTGTGGAAGAATATTGTGACCAGATTTGGGGTTCCCCATACTCTTATCTTGGACAATAGGCTCCAGTTTGATAGCAAATCTTTTAGGAGGTATTATGGTGAGCTAAGCATCAGGAATAGGTACTCAACCCCGACCTATTCACAAAGGAACGGTCAAGCTGAGGTAGTGAATAAGGTTATAGTTAACGGTTTGAAAAAAGAGGTTAGATGAAGCTAAAGGCAAGTGGGTTGATGAACTCCCGTATGTTCTTTGGACTTACCGAGCTACTCCTCGCCGGTCAACTAGGGAAACCCCGTTTTCCATGACCTATGGTTCCGAGGTAGTAATTCCTTTGGAAATAGGATTTCTGACATTAAGAACAAGTCTATTCATTCTAGAAAAAAATGATTAGTTACTTCGAGAGAGTTTGGATTTAGTTGATGAACAGAGGGAAGTGGCCATGGTCTAGTTGGCACATTATCAACAAAAAGCTTAAATAGGGGTACGACATGAGAGTGATGGTCATACCATTGGCACCAGGATACTTGGTGTTGAGAAAAGTGGTAGGAACTGTAAGGAACCCATCGTAGGGAAAATTTGAACCTAACTGGGAAAGGTTATATCGCATCACCTCCGTAGCTGGTATAGGTGATTATTTTTTGGAAGACCTAGATGAAAATATTGTACCACGTCCATGAAATGTAAATAACCTACAAAAATATTATTATTTGATAGGCCAAGAATGTATTGATCTCTTATGATAAAGTAACCAATTAATTTAGCCAAGTCAATTAATTAAGCTAATTAACATGCAAAGTGCGTGGTAGTACAAACAAATCACCAAATAACTAAAGTGCAGTAGAAATTAAATTGACACCGTGATTTTTTTATGAATGGGGAAAATCTACACGGCAAAAACCCCACTGGGTGATTTTAAGGTCATCACTCCTAAGAATCCACTATTATCAAAACAAGCGATTACAAGTAAAGGAATCCCAGTACCTTATACCTACCTATAGTTGAACCCTTACCCCAAAAGCCAATTGGACTTGTTCTGTAGTGACAATCTCTCCTCTTAATGCACGGCTCCTAGTACGTGACTAACCAATTTGATGCGCGGATCCTTGTATGTGGCTTACTTACCAACTTTAGAAAGATGTTGGCTGCAAAGTTCTTCAGTTCATCACACGATGAATATCACAAAGTTTTTTGGGGTGTACAAACACAACTACTTCTTCAAGAGAAAGATGAACTAGGGCAAATTCTGTCTCTAGTCATAATTTGCATGAACAAGACTTTGGTTCACACTCACGCAACCTTTTATGGGCCTTAAAATAATCCTTATATATGTTTAGGGTTGTGAGAAAAGAAAGCCTAAACATATATTCACTGATTGGAGTGAAATCAGCTCTAAAAAATTGAATTTCATAAGCCTCGACAGATAAGGTATCTATCGAGCTAGCTGTTGAGCTTCGGGCTTCACAACTTTTTATACCTCGATAGATACTAGCTGTTGAGCTTTAAAATTCAACATTTCTTCACTTGTTTCTTGAATAGACTTGCACAAGTAAAGTGCATTTTGTCAAAGGATTAACCAATTACCTAAAATATTGATATATGTTCCTAACATTTAATCACATATGTCCTAACATTATTAATGAAAGGCAGTGTTGCCATCTTTTACTTTAATTATTATTGTTAAGAATGCTTTTTATTTGTTTAAGTGTTAAACAGAACCTCGGCTATGCCTGGTTCCCTAAACCACATGCCTTGGGTAAATTAAGTTTTTTATTTATTTAAGTGTTAAACAGAATCTCGGCTATGCCTAGTTCCCCAGACCACATGCCTTGGGTAAATTAACAGTTTTTATTTGTTTAAGTGTTAAATAAAACCTTGGTCATACCTGGTTCCCCGGGCCATATGCGTTAAATAGAACCTTAATTATGCCTGGTTTCCCGGACCACATGTTTTGGGGTAAATTAACAGTTTTTATTTGTTTAAGTGTTAAACAGAACCTCGGCCATGCTTGGTTCCTCAGACCACATGCCTTGGGTAAATTAACGCTTATAATTTGTTTAAGTGTTAAATACAATCTCAATCATGCCTGGTTCCTCGGACCACATGTCTTGGGTAAATTAACGTTTTTTATTTGTTCAAGTGCTAAGTAGAATCTCGGCCATGCCTGGTTCCTCGGTCCTCAAACTACATACCTTGGGTTAATTAGCATTGTTTATTTGGTTATGCGTTGAACAGACCATCAACTACCTTTGGTTCTTTGGACCCATGGCATGGGTAATATAAGGTTGGTAATAGTTCAATAATTATCTTGAATTATGGACTAGGAGAGGGTTAATATTTCAATTTTGTAAACCTTTGGATTTTCAGTAAATCAGATCATGTTTTGCCTTGATAGGTTATATATTTAAGTATAAAACAAAATTATATATAGCAATACACATTTAGAATGAATTGAAGAAGCAAAAATGCGTTCATTAAAGTTTTTCATTAATGTGAACAGAATACAAGAGTAGACAACATGATTTTAAAAAAAAAAAAAAAAAAAAAAAAAAAAAAAAAAAAAAAAAAATTTAAGTAGAGTGAAGAAGTGTCGTCCTAAGCGTTAGTTGATGGAGGAGGGTTGGTGTTGGCTGTTGGTGGTGGATTGGAGTGCTCAATCTCCTTTTCCTTGGCTGGTTTTGAGGTGACGCTAATGGTATCAATATCAGCAAGCTCTGTTGTTAGAGGAGCTTAGGGAGCAGTGGTTACCTAAGGGGTTGGTTGTGCTGCTATTCGTAAAGCTAGAAGGTAGAAGATGTTCTCAATTTTCCTTAGGTCCAAGGAAGCATCCACCCTAAGCTGGTCCCTGGCCAAGTTCAGCACCTTGGTCCATACCATCAACTACCTTTGGTTCTTTGGACCCATGGCATGGGTAATCTAAGGTTGGTAATAGTTCAATAATTATCTTGAATTATGGACTTGGAGAGGGTTAATATTTCAATTTTGTAAACCTTTGGATTTTCAGTAAATCAGATCATGTTTTGCCTTGATAGGTTATATATTTAAGTATAAAACAAAATTATATATAGCAATACACATTTAGAATGAATTGAAGAAGCAAAAATTCGTTCATTAAAGTTTTTCATTAATGTGAACAGAATACAAGAGTAGACAACATGATTTTAAGAAAAAACAAAACAAAAAAAAAAAAAAAAACAAAAATTTAAGTAGAGTGAAGAAGTGTCGTCCTAAGCGTTAGTTGATGGAGGAGGGTTGGTGTTGGCTGTTGGTGGTGGATTGGAGTGCTCAATCTCCTTTTCCTTGGCTGGTTTTGAGGTGACGCTAATGGTATCAATATCAGCAAGCTATGTTGTTAGAGGAGCTTAGGAAGCAGTGGTTACCTAAGGGGTTGGTTGTGCTGCTATTCGTAAAGCTAGAGGGTAGAAGATGTTCTCAATTTTCCTCAGGTCCAAGGAAGCATCCACCCTAAGCTGGTCCCTGGCCAAGTTCAGCGCCTTGGTCCATACCTAAAGGCAGTAACCCTGGCAAACCTCTATGACTTAGGCCCTCAAAACATCTTCTATCTCTTTCACCCCAATGTCACAGCCAGATTGCTTGGCCTGAGCAAGAGCTTCCTCTTTTTTCTCTAGTTCTTTTTTCTGAGCTTCAATATGCTCCCGAGCAATTGCAAGTTGCTCCTCAGTTATGGGAAGATGCTAATGTTGGTCTTTAGCTTGCTTCTCAACACCGACCAAAGCAGCCTCAGCACTTTGGCTATAGGCCGTGACCGAAGATAAGCCTGAGGATGGTCAATGGTATTGCTGGGCCTAGGTCAAAGGGTCGAGGACAAAGGAAAAGGATAATAAGTCAGCTATGATGACTGAAGAACTAGGCCACCTCGAGAGGGCTTGAGGGAGGTAGCCGTTATGGAAGGATAAATTTTATGGAAAGTAGCAGAAAACTCAGTCAACCCTAAAAGATGAAATATCTAGGAAGAAGGCTGTCACCATCACATTAAATGAACTGTTTGCATTTATGGAGAAGTGACACCTAAACAGTGGTAATTTAGCTCATAGCTATCTACAAAATTTCCAGGAGGTCCTGATGGGACAAGCATCCAAAGGATTTTCTACCAAATCAACAAGTGGAAGGCTGGGATGAAGGGGAGTAGGACTATATAAAGAAGGGATCACCATGAAAAAGTAGGGGGGGGGGGTAGGGGAATTTGAAAAAGGAAAAACAAAAGGAGAACATAGTGTATTCACCCAAATTTGAATTGAATATAAGAACATCTCATCCTCGGACTTGTCCGGGGAGTGTTATTTCTACTAATCTGTGTTTTAACCTTGTTGTCTTGAGTCCTATCAACTGTGGTCCACTTTTCTTGTAGTTTTGTTCCCTGGATCGATTATTCTCTTACAAATACATTGTTTTGGGCTTAGTGGGTCCTTGTCCATTGTTCTTGGTGGACTTGAGTTCATTTCAAGGCTCTACATAGTCTATGCCTCAACTTGGTAAAAAAGAAAAGTACAAGGAAGGGTATTAACGTTGCTTAATAAAGCAAAGAATATAAGCATATTATAAAGACCAAATTAGATGCTATTTTGCACGGAAAATGTAACAATACAATCCTTTATTCGATAAATTTTCTAATGGAAGACAGTTAATTATGAATCTTTTCCTTAGGGAAGATAGGGTAGTGGAAGGTATCTACTTTGCTTAAAAAATTAACTAGTCAGCAAATAATATAAAGAATTAGATCCCATTTTGCACTGAAAATCTACTTTTCTTGGATAAAGATTCAAAACTTGTATTCAGCAGAACATGCATTTTCATTACGAAGGAGCATCTAATTAGACTAAGTGTGTGTTTGGTAAAAATTATTTTTACTAATTTATTTTACTATTTAGTTTATTTTTGCTATTATTTATGGGTCTCATTGCACTTTTTAATACTATTTGTAAATCCTACTATATTATTTCAGCTAACTTTTACCTTTATTTATAGTATTTTCAGCAAGAAAATTTCAATTTCAACAAAATAAGCGGATTCCAAATAGACTCTAATTTAATCTTATTATGATGCTTTCTTGTGGCTGTACACTTTAATGGATTAAGTAAAAAGTAGATACATTTACTTTCTTGTACTGAAAAAATAATAGAAAAATTAAAGTGAAAAAAAAAAAAAGAAAAAAAAAAAAGTAGATAAACGCATTCTCTAGTAGTTGATGGCAGTCTATAAAAGAAAGTTCGATCACAATGATGGTATCCGACACAAACAATCTACATAGCTCACAGAGGGGAAGAGGGAGAGATCGTAAAATGGTAAACTTTCGGAAAACTTGTAATTGTTATTGCTTTCTTATCGTCATCAACATTATAATCATTATCATCACCAGTTCGAAGTTTCATTATATATAAAATAAAGTATCGTTACGGTAAGTATTATGACCACTACTATTGATCATTGTAATTGTTTTTTTTTTTTAATAATTTTATAATTACTATAAGAGATAAAGGAATTATATACTAAATAATTTGGAAACATCAAGATATGCTAATTAATTGAGTTACAAATCCATTTTGTAATCGTTATTGATGCTGCATGCCACCTTGTTAATTACTGTAATTGTTATTAATTTATTAATATTTATTTTCTTCCTCTTATTATTATTTCACTATTATATTGATTATTATGTAGTCCTTATTGGGACTTTTTTTTTTGTGAGAGAGTTTCAACCTATGGCGTTCGCTCTTGATGATAGCTCTTTATTATCAGACCTAGACACCAATCAGTTTTTAGTGTAGGCGGGGATTAAACCCCAAATCTCTTATACAACCATTAGAGACTTTACCAGTTGAGCTAATTGGATCTCACAGTCCTTGTTGGGACTTAAATGTGCTACAGTTATACAAATATATGTAACAAAATAATCTTTTCATTTATTTGTTGTTGAATCTTGCTCCAAATTATACGGGGAAATTTCTTTCAAATATATATATATACACGTGGAGAAATTTTTTACTATACTTTATGGATTAAAATATGGTAACTGTTATCAAATTAACTAAATTAAACTATAAGTGTGGAATTACATCAATATTAAACAAATTATTGGTGCGATTCTGCTTCCTTTTAATTTAAATCGTACCCAATCATCATTAATCGGTATTGGCATCCTAGAAAGGGAAGACTTTTTGGCATCATTGTCTGACTCGTTATGTGACAGATAATTGATTCTCAACAAAATCACTTTAATGGTCGTTGAAAATACTGTTTAATCTAGCCTCCTGCTCGCTATGACTTCACGTTCTGATCCATTGATAAATTTGCAGCTCCAACAAGTTAATACACCTCAATCGCTAGTGTACGATGCTTTTCTGAGAGAAGACGAGGAAACGGTGATAAATCTGTGTGAAGATTTTGAGGAGCAGAGACTACGCATATTGACTATACATGATGACACAGTGCTCCAGGCGGCCACTTACGCCAAGAAACCTAGCTTGGTACTGAGACTTCTACAAGACTTGTCTGATCGCCATCTTGATAAACTGACTCGCCAAAACCTTGCCGGAAACACTATTCTCCACGAGACCGCCATATCCAATAACGCAATAGAGGTGGCAAGGAAAGAGTTGGAGAAAGCTCCAGGATTGTTATGCATGCGTAACAACCTTGGAGAGACAGCTCTTTTCCGGACCGCTCCTTATGGCAAGCAAGATATGTACGACTTTCTAGTCAAAAAAATCTCTGGTTACGATGAAGCCAATCAGAAAGTCTTCCTGCGGAGGAGAGATAAAACCACTTTTCTACACATGGCCATCCTTTACTTCGGCTAGTTCTCCCACTCCTTAAAAATTAAAATCATACAACCATGGAGATATATTTCTCTTTTATGGGACTTGGCTTGGGTTAATGCTTTCAATGCATAGGACCGATGTGATTATGACACGAGAATAATGCTACAAACACAAATTTTTTTATAATATTTTTTTACAAATTATTGATGTGATAAATTTTATTAGTTCTTAATTGATTCAATCTTTAATATTATTTTTTTCCTTATCAATAATGTTAGGTTCTAAAAACTCAGGAACTAATGTATTTAGAACTCTAATATGTAGTGTTGGCAAATCATGATCAAAACAGTTGTTAGTCTTGTTTAGACTTGCTCAAAGTGTGTGCGTTGTATGTAAAGTTGAAATCGAGTGGCTGCAGAAGTATTAGTGACTTTTGGCCTAGTTCGATCGATCGAATCTCGGGCAGAATGTTTTTTCTGCAGATTTTTCCAACTTAGTCCTAGCTTATTAAAACGTGTAGGGTTGTATGTTTTGCCCCAAGTATAAAAGGTAAACCCTAGCCACGTTTTTGTGGTTGCTCTATTTGCTGTGTGTGTGAATCTCTTGTGAGATCTAGAGGTGATTGCCTTCACACATGCTTAGGATTATCAAGAATAAGATTTCATTAAGAGCTTCATGATCATTCAGTTGCTGCACTAAAAAGCTTAAAGAAATACAAGCGGGTGTGCTTGTACTTGCAGGAAAATCCAAGAAAGAGAGAGTCCGTGGTTTCAGAGTTTGCACGTGGTCGTGTCAGTAAATTTCTACTGGTGGGTAGCAATAGGATATTAATGGTCTAAGTCTTATTGTAAAACTTCGATTTTTTCATAGTGGATTCAGGTTTACCTTGAGGATAGCTAGGTTAAATTCTCCCCAAGTTTTTACCGGTTTGGTTTTTTGGGTCATCATATCATTGTGTTATTTATATTTCTACTGCTATGCATGTGGACCATGTCAGATAGGTAAACAAGTGAAATCCAAACATCCGTCTGTTGCTAGTGTTCAAACTTCAAGACCTCTTGAGTTATTGCACATTGATCTCATGGGTCCTGCCAGAGTTCAGAGTTTAGGTGAAAAGAAATATATATTAGTTGTTGTGGATGACTTTACTAGATATACTTGAGTTGTGCTTTTGAAAGATAAAGCTGAGGCTCCTAAGAAGATGATACATTTGTGTAAGAAATTGCAGGTTGAGAAAGATACTGTGATAGCCAGAATCAAAAGTGACCATGGAAGAGAATTTGAGAATACCAAGCTAGCTACCTTCTATAATGATCAAGGCACACATCAAGAGTTCTCTTCACCCAAGACACCTAAACAAAATGGAATAGTGGAACGAAAAAATAGGGTTGTTCAGGAGATGGCACATGTCATGTTACACAATAAAAAGTTGCCCAAATCCTTCTGGGGAGAAGTAGTTAACATTGCTTGCCATACACTCAACCGGGTGTATTTCAGATCTGATTCCAAAAAGACTCCTTATAAACTCTGGAGAGGAAAGAAGCTTGTAGTAAAATATTTCAGGATATTTGGTAGTGATTATTACATTCTACGTGATAGAGAGAACCTAGAAAAATTTGATGCAAAGAGTGATAAGGGATATTTTCTGGAATACTCCTCTACTAGTAGAGCATATATAGTGTATAATCTAAGAACCAAAACAGTCATGGAATCTTCAAATGTTGTGATCAATGATGAAGTATGTTTAGAAGCACATTCAGAAAACACTGCTACGGTACAAAATAAGCCATGGAGGTTGAAGACTCACTTCCTGTTGATTATGTGAGAAAGCATAGTGGTGAAGAGTTGATGGTGCTGAATGATGCAGTTTCTGTGCCATCAAGTCCAGAACCATCCACACCGGTTGATGAGACTCAACAAGCACAACATGAGTTTAGTCCTTCATCAGAATAAAAAGATACCTTCACATCTCTAGTTAAAAGTCCTTCCTCTAGAGTAAGGCTAAATCATCCTACCACAAATATATTAGAATCATCCTACCACAAATATATTAGGAAGATTGAATGATAACATGAGATTAAGATCAAAAGCCTTAAGTGTAATTACACACTCATGCTATCTGTCCCAATTTGAACCGAAAAAGGTACATGAAGCACTTCAAGATGCTACTTGGGCAAATTCTATGCATGAAGAACTTCATCAATTTGTTCGAAATGATGTGTAGGAATTAGTTCCTAGACCAAAGGGAGTAAATATGAGTGGAACTAAATGGATCTTTAAGAATAAGTCAGATGAACATGGTACTGTTATCAGGAATAAATTAAGACTTGTTGCTCAAGGTTACACACAAGTGAAAGGGATTGACTTTGATGAGACCTTTGCACCAGTAGCAAGATTGGAACCCATTAAGATACTTTTGGCTATAGCTAGTCATCTAAATTTCAAGCTATATCAAATGGATGTCAAGAGTGTTTTCTTGAATAGGATGTTGCAAGAAGAGGTATATTGAAAGTTCAAAAACGTGTATAAAACACCTTTGAACGTTTAGACCCCCAAATAACAACTTAATCAATTCAAGCAATATGTCAAACAACTAGTGTGCGGAAACTTAACATATGCTATCATACGAAATTGATTAAATACTATCTAAGCCATAACAAAATAAAATCCACAGCAGATAATTTAAAGGCAAAGATAGAGGAAGGAAGATGCAAACACAAGGACAACACGCGATGTGTTATCGAAGAGGAAACCGAAGTCCTCGGCGAAAAACCTCTCCGCCGCCCTCCAAGCGGTAATCAATCCACTAGAAAATATAGTTGGGATACAAGGACAGCAATAGACCCTCCAAGCCTAATCTACCCAGTGCACCTAAGCCCTCCAAGCTTCTTGCTCCAACGAGGTTGCGCCGAACCTTTTTCTTTTCTAGCTTTCCGGATTCCGCTACTAGACCATAGCATCAACCAATGAAGATTGGTTCCTTCCTAACTGCTTCCCAGAAATCCAAACAGCAAACTCACAATAATGATAATGGTGAGAACCTGGTTTGGTATAAAGCCTCTCAAGGATTTAACAATGGAGAGGAAGAGAGTTGAGGAATTTGAAGAGATTCTAAGGTAGAGATTGTGGGTGAAACAATCTGGTTTTTCTTTAGGGTTTCTCTCTCAAAATTCTCTCTGGAAGCTCTCTTTCAATCGTGGGTAATAGGGGTATTTATACTGGAGTGGAGAGGAATGTGAAACGTCAGAATTCTACAAAACAGGGGTGGCTCGCGGCTTGACCTCGCGGCTTGACTAAGTCGCGAGATCCAGTCGCGAGATAACCGTATGACCAGTTGTCCTGTTTTGTCCTGTAGTGCTCCAGCTAGCAGACTGTTCACCTTCCAGCATGCTTGGCACGTGAGGTTGCTTCTGGCGGCTTGAAGCCGCGAGTCACCCGCGAGACCCAGCCGCGAGACTCTGTTTTCTTGCACACTCTTGAGCAAACTTCACTCTATCTCACTCACTACCGTTACATCAAACCCACCTAAATACAGGGTTACTAAATGCTGAATTACAAGCAAATTTGGCACGGAATAAAGCCAATTAGATGGTTGAATAAATTCAACCTTACAATCTCCCCCTTTGGCTATTCCGTGACAAAACCCTAAAACAGACTCTAGACTTAACATGTGAGTTGGGAACAGTTGAACAAAACTCACTCACACCTAACTCTAGAAGCTGTGAAGCACTTGAATCATATGAACATAATACTCCTGAAACACAACAATACACCATGATCATTGTAAGCAGAAAATTATAAAATGCATATGAAACAGGCAATATTTGATCAAGCAAAGATGGAGTTATGAAACAAACCATGGCTTGATCAACCAAGTGAACACCACAAGGTAGTGATCACAGTGCTCATTCACACTTGGAATGAACACAAGGACATACAAGTTAACAAGCACAAGGCAAGACACTTGTATGCACAACACTCAACCAATGCATATCACACAAGGCATATGCATCTAGGAACAATCCTACACGGGCACAAGAGTGACAGTACATAAACCAAAATGCATAACATTTAGATTAAAGTACTGATTTTAACATAGCATAAAGGCTGCACTAGGCAAGGTACATACCATAAAGCCTACAAACTATGCATAAGACATAAACCCTAAAAGCTTACATAAGCACATGGGTACAAACAAACATCCTGAAAAACATCATCAAAATATATTAAACTTTAAACCAAGAGTATAAGTTAAGAGTAAGAAACAATACACCAAAAAAAATATAGTGTATCAAACCCATAAACCACTAAAAGTACTTAAAACATGACTCCCCCTCAACACATTACTCCCCCTTAAGGGCTGCTCTACTGTTTCTCAGTCCATCCTCAACAGAAACATCTCCCCCTTTTTGTCAGGAATGGCCAAATGGTCAGTGTTCAGGCTGAGTGGTGAAGCTGTCAAGTTTTGCAGACAAAACATCAATCTGATCCTGCATAGCTTTCATCCTCTCAGAGTGCTCAGTCTGGACTTCTCTGATCCCATCAAGTCTTTCCAGAATGATTTGGAAAGCATCTGGAGGAGTATCTGAAGAAGTTGATGCTCTGGGTCTTTTGCCACTCCTCCTGGGTGTTGAGGTTGATGGATGCCCGGCTGCCTCTGCTTCAGTCTCCATTGGGACACCTTCTCCTTCATCACCTTCATCTTCTTCTCCTGGAAGTCTAACACTTATCCTTTTGCAGGTAAGCCTGTTAATTGCAGAAGGTGTGGACATGGGACTGATGTCTTGTGGGATAGGAACACCCTTCCTTCTAAAAATCCTCATAAGCAAACTGGGAAAGATCAGTTTTGGCCTAGAGGTTGTTCTTGTCTCATCCACAATGATGTCATATATGTGGGAACTTATGTCTATGAAGTTCTTTTCTTTGAGATCCATCAGAAAGATTGCTCTAGCACAATTGATGGTAGTCAACTTCTTAATGGGATAGAGGTTAAACATCATGATGATCGTTAGGCACCTCATGTCCACTGGAAAGGCAGTGGTATTCAAACATTTTCCTTCTCTCTGCCCACCTATCCTTTGTTGAACTGTTTCAATGGATACACTCCTATCCTTGTAGTTGATAAACTCCTCATCATCTAATCCTTCAAGTCCTAGTGCCTCATCTATGACATGAGCATCTACAATGAATTCTTTCCCTCTAACCCAGCAGCTTAACTCATTCTCCTTTATCACAGCATTTGAGTAAAATTCCCTAATCAGGGGTTCACAAACTACAGGGAAATCACTCAGAAGTTTTTCCCATCCTCTACCTTCAAAGCAACTGGGGATAAAGGTTTGTCTTAAATCCTCCAAATCAACAAATCTCTCTTGAATAATTCCTGCACTCAAGAAGTTATCCCTGTATCTCTCAAAGTGATGAACAGACCTAAAAAGCTTAGAATCCATTTTCAACCTTTTGTCAGCCTTCTTCGCAGTAGTTTTCTTCTTAGGAGGTGAGGGAGCCATCTGTGATCAATCAGAAGAGGCCACAACAATACAGAGCATTATACGTGTAAAACAAGTTAGTCTCATGTAATAATTAAAGAGATATCATCCATACAACTGAATTTGAAGCATTTAAACACAGGCTTTTTAGATCAATCACATGGAAAAGCAAGCCTAAGATAGGAAATACACATACCAGCATCAGATATAGAAACTAACTTAAAAGCAGTTATATGTCAATGAGACAAAAGCTGAGAATGATATGACACATAAACAGTATTGTGAAGCACACATATGCTCCCAAAAGATCAACACAAAAGAGCAGGCATATTTAGCACATTAAACTCACAACCCCAAAAAAAAATTGAAACACCTCAACAGCTCAAAGAACAGTGAAAATCAAAGAATCACATAGCTAATCACAGAATGAAGAGTAATAGTGAAACAACTAAGAACAAATCATATTCTAGCAGCAGCAATCGCAATCTAAGCGTGAACAAGGAGCAAATTCCGAAACACAAACCCATTTCTAAAATACAAATATATGCGAAAGATCAAAGGGAAAAACACAAAATTAAGTAGAAAAGAGTGGAAAACTGAAAACCCATACCTGTGATGTGAAGATTTTGAGCTACAAGTGTGCAACAATGGAGATTGGAAATGGGAGCACGGAGTGTTTGGGAGGGAGAAGATGAACAGTCACAAATATTCGAGGGAAAAACTGAAACAAATTTTAAAAACTGCCTTTATTTCTGCAAAACACGCGATTTTCGCGACTGGATTAAGTCGCCACACAGTCGCCAGCTCAAGCCGCCAAAACACACAAGACCAAAAATTTGAAAAATTTTTCTAAGTGTTTTTCGCGACTGGAAGGTCTACCCGCGAGTGAGTCGCGAGCTGAGCCGCGAAAATCTCTGAGTAACCTCGCGACTGGACCTTCCACTCGCGAACAAGTCGCCAGAAATTACCAGCGAAGGTGCGACTGAGGCTCGCGACTTGACATACCCGCGACTGAGCCGCCAAAACAGAGCAAAACAGGATTTTTGAAAATTTCAGATTTTTCAAGCAAAATACTGTCCAAAAACACCTAAAACACTCAAAAATCTTTTTGTGCTTGAATCAACAAAGATTGAGCATGTGAAAACACATTTCATCAAGTACAATCACACAAATGAATATGGCATTTATTGAACATAAACTTGTGTGTTGTGTGTGGATATCAACAATGAGATAGTCCTTCGTCTAATGAGAAGCTTCAATGATCAATTCAACCAAGGCATACACAATTAGCACTAGATCATGTGACCCATCTCAATTATAGAAATATGTATATATGACCTCCCACATAAACTTGATAACATGATTTGGAGCTTAACATTTGACTCCACTTTTAATCATAACAATTGATCTTTTTGATCTTTTGAGTCAATCACCTCTCATTGTGAGAGTGATATATGATATTTCACTTTAATGAATAAGCCTTTGGCTTTTTGAATAAACATTCACTTCAAAATAAGGTCGCTTACCCTTTTTCCTAGTCAAATACTAGAGTGTGCGACAGGCTTTTGCAGCTCAATATCTCTTTTCATTTGGAGATTTACATTTGGTGAGCTCTTTTTAGCAAAAACAAAAATAAAGAGTGGGAAGATATATAGACACAAGTCTATGCAAGTCTCAAGATCAACAAAACCATTCACTAATCATTCATGACAAGTTTGAAGATCTATTTACAACAATCACAAAGATTTCAAGATTTTTCCCACTGTGATATAAGTGCATAAAGACAAGCAATGCTCGAAAATGCACAAAGCCATTAGCACAAAGGTACAAGGCAAAACAAGTTTTGAGACAAAAACTCAACAAAGTCAATCAAGCTTTTTGATTTTCTATTTTTATGTGTTTTTTGGATTTTTGACACAAGAAACAAAAAGATTGATAAAACAAAATTAAAGAAATGTACAAAAAGACAAACAAACAACCAACAGCAAAAATAGCAAGCAAAACAATCAAACATATTCACAAAGCATAGGAAGTATTGATGCATGGACATGTTGTAATGCTTATGCATGAGTACCCTTATTCACCCTCACGTCACTTGCGTTTGGGGTGATTTCCTTATAGGATTGGGTACGGGAGTTAGGGCTTTCAAACCTTCGTGAGAAGCTTTCCAAGCAGTTGGTGAATGCACCAATCATCTTCATCACGTTCATCATTCCGGGATCACCATTCTGATCTCTAGATTGATCTCCAGCCCAACTTCTTCTCTCATTTCTAGGTCCTCCTGACCTTTGAGGGGTTGCACTATTCTTTGCTCTCAGCTTTTGGCAATTTGGTCGAGTATGCCCTTGAAGTCCGCAGTAGTGGCACACATAAGTTCCTCTAGGACCTCTTTGTGGTCGAGGACGTGACTTAGCACGAGATTCAGATCTGTCTGCAAACTGATTTCGAGGATTTAACATTCGTTGGTTCACCAAATTCTTCTTCTCCTCCACCTCGAGCTTCTCACCAGTAAGGTTAGCTACAATTGGAGCTTCAGCCTTTACAAACTTCACTCCTTTACTAACATTTCCAGACGAACTACCTCCTCCGGTATATCCCAATCCGGATTTGTCTGAGAAGCTCTTTTGAGATGATATAACATCATCTAGCTTCTTGGTGGTAACCCTCTCTACTTTGGCATTAGCTTGCACAACCTCACTCTCAAGAAACCTTACTTTTGTGTAAGCTTCGGACAACTCTCCATTCAGAGTTTCTATCTCACACTTGGCCTCCCTATATCGGATTAGGAGACTTTTGTAGTCCTCCTCAGCCTTCTTCATTTTTCTCACAGCAGCCTTGGCCACCCTTGTGTATTCCCCGGATTTCTCCAAAAGTAAGTTATAATTCTCCTGAAGGTTCGCGTTGCTTCCATCTACTTCAGCATCCGATTCTTCAACAATTCCTAGTGATTCATCATCACTATGTTCTCCAAGATCTTGCACAAGCAGATTCAGTTCATCTGACGACTCAACATGAGCAATAGTCATAAAAGCCGAATAGTTCCCCTCTCCATCACAGCTCTCTTCAGACTCTGAGTCAGACGAATCCGAGTCACTCAAGGTCGTGGCATACACTTTACCTTTCGATTTCAAATAATTCGGACATTCCTTTTTGAAGTGTCCATGCCCGTTACATTCGAAACAAGTGACACCTTGTGTAGGTTGGGATTCTTTTCCATCTTTCCTTTTGAATTCCCTTTTCTCCCTTCCAGAACTTTGGAATTTTCTTTTATCATCAAATTTGCCATTATTTTTGAATTTCAAAAACTTTTTGAAATTCTTGACAAGGTATGCAACATCTTTGTCAACCACATCTTCTCCCGATGAGTCTTGATCTTCTACCTTCTCATTAATGGTCTTTAGAGCAAGAGATTTACTCTTCCGTTGATTGGGCAGCGACATCTCATAAGTCTGCAGAGAACCCACCAGCTCTTGCACTTTGATGTCATCGAGGTCCTTGCTCTCTTCTATTGCTGTCACTTTAGCTCGAAAACTTTCCGGCAATGATCGAAGGATCTTTCTTACAATCTTCGAGTCCTCCGTTTTCTCCCCCAAGTTGAACTTGCTGACAACCACTTCATTTAACTTCCCATAGAAAGAGTCAAAAGACTCATCCTCACTCATTTTGAGCTCCTCAAACCGAGTGGTCAGCATTTGTAACTTGGTGTCTTTCACTTTCTTCGTGCCTTCATAGGTAGTTTCCAAAATCTCCCATGCTTCTTTGGCCACGGTAATATGAGAAATCCTGTGAAATTCATCTGGAGACACACCACAGAAAATAGCATTGAGTGCTTTACTGTTAGCATTAGATGCAGCAAGTGCTGCCTTATCCCATGTGGATTTTGCTGCCTCTGGTTTGGTCCAACCAATCTCAACAGCATCCCAAACGGATTCATCAATAGAACACAGAAAAGCTCTCATTCGAACCTTCCAAAAAGCATAATTACTACCATCAAAATATGGAGGTGCATTTAGGGATTGAGACCTATCCATCTCAAAAGGGAGTCAAGGATCACACAATGGTAATGAAACCAATATCAGTGTACCCGCTCTGATACCAATTGAAAGTTCAAAAACGTGTATAAAACACCTTTGAACGTTTAGACCCCCAAATAACAACTTAATCAATTCAAGCAATATGTCAAACAACTAGTGTGCGGAAACTTAACATATGCTATCATACGAAATTGATTAAATACTATCTAAGCCATAACAAAATAAAATCCACAGCAGATAATTTAAAGGCAAAGATAGAGGAAGGAAGATGCAAACACAAAGACAACACGCGATGTGTTATCGAAGAGGAAACCGAAGTCCTCGGCGAAAAACCTCTCCGCCGCCCTCCAAGCGGTAATCAATCCACTAGAAAATATAGTTGGGATACAAGGACAGCAATAGACCCTCCAAGCCTAATCTACCCAGTGCACCTAAGCCCTCCAAGCTTCTTGCTCCAACGAGGTTGCGCCGAACCTTTTTCTTTTCTAGCTTCCCGGATTCCGCTACTAGACCATAGCATCAACCAATGAAGATTGGTTCCTTCCTAACTGCTTCCCAGAAATCCAAACAGCTGACTCACAATGATGATAATGGTGAGAACCTGGTTTGGTATAAAGCCTCTCAAGGATTTAACAATGGAGAGGAAGAGAGTTGAGGAATTTGAAGAGATTCTAAGGTAGAGATTGTGGGTGAAACAATCTGGTTTTTCTTTAGGGTTTCTCTCTCAAAATTCTCTCTGGAAGCTCTCTTTCAATCGTGGGTAATAGGGGTATTTATACTGGAGTGGAGAGGAATGTGAAACGTCAGAATTCTACAAAACAGGGGTGGCTCGCGGCTTGACCTCGCGGCTTGACTAAGTCGCGAGATCCAGTCGCGAGATAACCGTATGGCCAGTTGTCCTGTTTTGTCCTGTAGTGCTCCAGCTAGCAGACTGTTCACCTTCCAGCATGCTTGGCACGTGAGGTTGCTTCTGGCGGCTTGAAGCCGCGAGTCACCCGCGAGACCCAGCCGCGACACTCTGTTTTCTTGCACACTCTTGAGCAAACTTCACTCTATCTCACTCACTACCCTTACATCAAACCCACCTAAATACAGGGTTACTAAATGCTGAATTACAAGCAAATTTGGCACGGAATAAAGCCAATTAGATGGTTGAATAAATTCAACCTTACATATATGTTGAACAACCGAAGGGTTTTGTTGATCCTCACAGACCGAATGATGTTTATAAGTTGAAGAGAGCCCTGTATGGTTTGAAACAAACTCCACGTGCTTGGTATGATAGATTGACTGCATATCTCACCGAGCATGGATTCGAAAGGGGGTTTATAGATACCACTCTCTTCATAAGAAAGGATAAGAATAGTTTTGTTGTAACTCAAATTTATGTTGATGATATTGTTTTTGGTGCTACTAATGACTCTCTTGCTCATTCTTTTGCAGATGAAATGAAAGTAATGTTCGGAATGAGTATGGTTGGTGAACTAACTTATTTATTGGGATTACAGGTAAAGCAAACGGACTCAGGAATCTATATTAACCAAGCAAAGTACGCAAGAAATCTAGTCAAGAGATTTGGACTGGACAAGGCTGCACATGCTAGAACACCAATGACTACAAATGCAAAATTAACAAATGATCCATCAGGTGAGTCTGTTGATGTTACATTATACAAAAGCATGATTGAATGCCTATTGTATTTGACTGCTAGTCGGCCTGATATTGCCTTTAGTGTTGGTGTTTGTTCTAGATTTCAATCTAATCCTAAAGTTTCACACTTGAATGCTGTAAAAAGAATCATAAAATATGTTGGTGAAACTTTTGATTATGGATTATTTTATAGTAAAGAGTCTAATCTGTCTCTTGCTGGATTTTCTGATTCTGATTGGGCTGGTAATGCTGATGATAGAAAAAGCACCACCGGTGGATGTTTTTATGTAGGAACCAATCTTGTTGCTTGGATGAGTAAAAAGCAAAATTATGTGCCTTTGTCTACTGCAAAGGCAGAATATATTACTGTTGGAAGTTGTCGCTCACAGCTTCTTTGGATGAAAAATCTTTTGACTGATTATGGGATATCCCAAGATACCAAGGTTGTTTATTGTGATAATTCTAGTGCTATTGATATCTCTAAGAACCCTGTTCAACATTCTAAAACTAAGCACATAGAGATTAGATATCACTTCATTAGGGATCTTGTTGAAAGGAAGATTATGTGTCTTGAGTATATCCCTACTGAACGTCAGAACGCTAACATCTTCACCAAACCTCTTGACAGAAGTAAGTTTGAGATACTTCGTCAAGTAATTGGTGTGATTCTATGTCCTTAATCTTTCTTGGCTTTCTTGGTCCTTGTGCTTCATTGCTTTATTCTTTGTGACCATTGTTCTTTGGTTTTTTTTGTTTTCTTTGTTTCTAGGATTTGCATTGCATAACATTCATACATTTCATTCTAGGTTGTTTTTGTTTATTTTTTTCAAATAAAAAGAAAAAGGAAGTAAATTGTGTTTTGCACTATTTTGTTGGTCTTGAAAACAAGGTTGGTCAATTTATTTTCACATAACATGTCTACCTTGTTTAGCTTTGATGAGCTTACTTATTGCACTTTAATAGTTGAAACTTTGTAATGCATGTTGTGTGAGAAAGATGTTTATGGTTTTTGATCACTTTATCTTGATATTGAAGTCACATGTCTTTGACTTTCGGACTTGAATCTTTTGAGAAAGGCATAAATAACCATCTCACCACTGTTCACTAGCCAATCATAAACATCTTAGTGCATATCGTACGATTTTGTGCTCGAGAAAGTGTAGCACATGCATAAAAAAAAAAACATAAGGTGTAGCCTCGGTTTAAATGTTAAAATTGGTGTGTACATTATTGGATTTAAAGCTAAATCAAATAAATAAAATTGGTGTGTACATTATCCCAGCTATTTTAATAAGTTTCTGAACAATTAAAATTTGTGTGTACAATATGAGGCAAAATCAAGAAACTTACATAATTACAAGCTTATGATCTAGGAGATGTGAGAGTTATATGATGTAATTTTTTAGGTGATAGTCTTTTTCAAATCCTATGTGATGAATTTTGTAGATCTTGTGGTTGATTGCTATTCACATATCACCTCACATATATCTCAAGCTTTTGCTAGTTGCACACACTACACAAGTTACTCTTTGCTAAACATTGTACATGTTATTGTGTGTGTTTTTGGTCTGACCAACCAAGTTTGCAAATACTTTGAGTTTTTATACAAAACAGATTTGGTGCTTGAGAATTTATGGAGAATGTTTGAAAATCTTAATTTTGAGAAAACTGGGTCTAAAATTGTTGTTTTTGAAAAACATTTAATCACATACTCATGCATTTTGTTCATCAATTTCAATGCTTCGAGATGTTCCTAAAATGTGTTTTTTTTTTTTTTGTTTGTTTATTTATTTTATTTATTTAAAAAAAAAAACTGTTTTTTTCTCTCAAAATTTAAGTGAGCCTTTGTTTGTTTCGATTGATTGAGTTTGTTTTTCAATCAATCGAAATTGTTTTTTAAAAATTAGAGGAAGCCTCTGTCTGTTTTGATCAATCGAAACTGATTTTCGATCAATCGAAAATTGTGAATCAGGTTTTTAAAAAAACTAAGTTTAACTTGTTCAAACTCACTTTTCAAAAGTTTTTCAAACTTTTCTCTCTCTCTTCGAATCGGACAAGGCTTACCATCAATTTTTTGTTGTTTTTCTCCATTCTTTTTGCAATGTTTTCCTCTCCCAAGGCCTGTAAGACATTTATACCCTTCCTTTTGCATTTATTTTCATGTTTTCATGCATAAATTTACGCTTTTTGGGTAAATTTTCGGACCCATGCAAAATTGAGATTTTTGATGTTTTAAGCCAAATTTTCTGAAATTGATCAATGGGTTTCTGTTCTAGGATGTTATAAACTTGATCTTGATGGTTTAATTTGATCAACTTGCTAAATTTCGAGAAATTGAAATTTCTAGGGCTTGTATTTACCCAAATTGGGGATTTTGTTCAATTAGGTCCAAATTGATAAAATTGGCTTGTTGGATTAATGTATTTGATCATTATAAATTGATCAATTTTTTACAAATTGAACAAGTGGTTCTCTCAAAATTTTGGCATTTTTGTTAGAAACTCTATGCTCAAGCTAATTTTCTGAATTTGAACTTAAATTAAACCTATTCTCACTGCATTAGAGCATGCATCATGACATTTAACTGTTCATGCATCATATAAATTTTTGTTCTATATTTTTTTTGTGCTAACTTGCAGTCTGCCCTTGATTTTTTTTTTTTTTTTTTTTCCCTTTTTTGTTTTGTTTTGTTTTGTTTTGTTTTGTTCTGCTTTGTGTCTTTGTCCTTATCCTAGCACCATGCCTAGGAAAACTAGAACTCATAGGATACCCTCCACTTCCTCTAAGTCTTCCTCTTGGAGTGAGTTGTTTTGAAATGACAAAAGCAGAGAGGTTTATGAGAAGTTGAACAATAAGAGAAAGATATGGGCTGAGTGATCTATTGTGTTAGATGATCTTGATCCTGCCATTAGGGCAAACTTTAAGAGTAGAGGCTAGTTGTCTTTATTAGAGGTAGATCGTCCACCCCTGACCGCCCTAATTAGAGAGCTATTCTCGAACCTCTCTTGTCACATCTATGATTCCAACACCTTTGTTCGGAGTTGGATACAAGGTGTTGAGTTCACCATTGCCCCTAGGATAGTGGCTGACGCTCTTGGGGTTTTGGTCGTTAGGCAGCCTGTCTATCCTTGTGAGGAGTCTCTATCCCTTGATAACGTTATGTCATACATCACTGGGTCTTCTATCCAGTGGGGTTCTGATCCTCAGATCACATCCGCTGAGCTTACTGAGACTACCTATCTTTTCTTTAGGATAGCGTGTCATTCTTTATGGCCTATTTCTCATCTCCACACCATCCCTCTTGAGGGATGTGTGTTTTTGTACGCCTTTGTTTTTGGTGCATCTATTAGTTTTCTTCATCTGTTTCTTCATTCTTTGAACAAGGTTCATAGGAGTTCAGCCATCGCTCATGTTCTTATTCATCCTATTTTCATTCGTAGGATTTTGTTGTTTCTCAATCTAGTTGACTTTCCTACTAGTGAGCTCGTACATATTATAGCTCCTATAGGTGCCACATTCCTTAGGTAAAGGGCTGCTCATTTGAGAGTTGTTTTTATGAGTCCTAGAGTTGAGCCTTCTAGTGCTGTTCCCCCTCCTCCCTCTTCTACAGGTGATACTACGGCTGAGGCGTTAGGTGCTACTGCTGCTGATGCTGATGTTCCTCCATTGACTACTTCGGATGATTCAAACATTCAACATATGTTGGATCATGTCTTGACCGTTCAGACGGCTCATGAACAGATTTTGGTGGATGTACTCGATGAGATTCGTGCCTTACAAGTAGAGTTGGCACAGTTTCAATGATCCTCACCACCGCCTCCTTTTGATGATGGATTTTGATTGCCCTTTGACATTTTGTCACAAAAAGGGGGAGTACATTTAGGACACTTGTAGAGGTTTTTGTTCTTAGGGGGAGAGTTTTTTGTTTGTTGGAGCTTGTGGAGATTAGATTCTATCTAGGTGCTTCACTTTGTATTTACCTTTTTTGGCTCTTGATGTATTTTTGTTGGGCGATTCATGTTAGGGGGAGATACATTTATTGTTTTATATGTTTCTTGTTTCACTGCTTATTGATTTGTATTTATGAGTTATTCATTGATATATGTCTTTATTTTGTGTTGAGTGAAATCAAGAATTTATTTTGGTTACTTGTATTTTTCCACACATGCGTTTATGTGTTTTGTTTAGTGTTTCAGGAAATATACAGGTTGATTTAATTGAGTTGCTGTCTACACTTGCAACTGATGGATAGTAGTTAGGATTGGATTTGTTATAATGGACATTTTTTTGTAAAGGGCTTTTCTTTGTAAACTTTGAGCTTTAAGTTGTGTTTTGTCACGAATTGCTAAAGGGGGAGTTTGTTAGGTTTTAAAGACTTAAGAACTAATGTATTTAGAACTCTAATGTGTAATGCTGGCAAACCATGATTAAAACAGTTGTTAGTCTTGTTTAAACTTGCTCAAAGTGTGTGCGTTGTATATAAAGTTGGAATCGAGTGGCTGCAGAAGTATTAGTGACTTTTGGCCTGGCTCGATCAATCGAAGCTTAGACTCGATCGATCAAATCTTGGGCAGAATGTTTTTTCTACAGATTTTTCCAACTCAGCCTTAGCCTATTAAAACGTGTAGGATTTTATGTTTTGCCCCAAGTATAAAAGATAAACCCTAGCCACATTTTTATGGTTACTCTATTTGCTTTGTGTGTGAATCTCTTGTGAAATCTAGAGGTGGTTGCCTTCACACATGCTTAGGATTATAAAAAAGGAGATTTCATTGAGAGCTTGATGATCATTCAGTTGATGCACTAAAAAGCTTAAAGAAACACAAGCGGGTGTACTTGTACTTGTTGGAGAATCTAAGAAAGAAGGAGTCCGTGGTCTTGGAGCTTGCACGTGGTCGTGTCAGTAAGTTTCTATTGGTGGGTAGTAATAGGATTTTAGTGGTCTAAGTCCTATTGTAAAACTTCGATTCTTTCATAGTGGATTCAGGTTTACCTTGAGGATAGTTAGGTTATATCCTCCCCAGGTTTTTACCGGTTTGGTTTCCTGGATCATCATATCATTGCGTTATTTATATTTCCGCTGCTATGCATGATATGATTGTTTGATTGTGATAACCTAGATCTGGAATTTGAACTAAGTAATAACTTGACTAATTAACTAGATTAATCCATTTGTGTTTTAAAGGGTCTAAAAACATATAAATAATCTTTCATACATTTAAAAATTTGCAAAACAAAAATTGTAAGAAGGTATGTAGCATTACCGTTTTCTCATGGTACAGTAGGTCCAGTGCACCTAAGCTTTGCCCGCTCTTTATGTAATTTAAAGACTACATTTTCTGTACCTTTTTTGTTTGTTTTTTCTTCCATATTTAAAATTGGAAAACAGAGTTGGCATTTGAAATTGCAAACAAGTTCGGACAATTAGTTCCTGAACAAGATGCGGATGGCATGACTGGCCTTCAGCTTCTATCATGCAACCCTGGAGCTTTTCAGCATGACAATGAAAGGACATTCTTCGAGAAAATTGTCAATTTTGGTTAGTTATTAATTTATAGACTTAAAGTGTTAGTATAATTTATTTTTTTAATGGGTTAAAATGCACTTTATAAATTATAAGGCTCAGAATTTGTGCTATATTTCATATCGAGTACTAGAATTTTACAATATATATATATTGACTTCTAAACATTTACTTTTACTAATTAAAGTCTTTAAATTATGAAAACATTTCAATTTGATGTCTCTGTTTATTCCCTTTATATCTTAACTAGTTATAGATGAGTGTACTTGAAGTAGTCAACTTAGTTCTGAACCTACATGCCTATAACTTCATTTTATTATTATTATTCTAAATAATTATGAATTAAAGAAAAAAGAAAAATCATTTATTAAAATCTGTGTTTCGTCTAGAATTTGTGTTCATAAATCAATTTGATAACTAATGAACAAGGATAATAGAGAGATGACTCCATTTAAAAGGATAATTATAAAATATTCCCAGAGTACAATAAATCCGTATTCACTATTCTCACATAATAATGAGTTTTAATAATTAAAGTCATGATAAGACTTATTTTTTTTAAAGAGATAAAGTTTTACTTAAAATGAGAAATCAATTATGATAAAACTCGAATTTGGTTTCCTAAATGAAACACAAAATTTTACCAACAGTTTTCCCATTTTCTCTATTCCATTATTACTCATAATTTTGAAAATGAATAATCAAGATGAACAATTTCGAATTTTATTTGAAATTTAAAAGCCCGAAAACCTACTCTAAAATAGGATTTAAACTTTGAATCTCTTTATGTAATCATATCACCTTCTTAAATAGAAGTAATCTTACATTACTTATAACAAACATCTTAATGTGACATTAAACTAATGTGTATCACATTAAGGGCACATTGCGGCAAACCAAATACTGACTTTAATGTGTTTAGATCGTGGCTTCCCACTACATTTTCCCCATAAAGTCATACAAAACAAAGGTGTTTATGGGATTGCATTGTGTATCTTTATAAACTTTCACTGACGAATTAGAGAATATGATATGTGTGTGGTTTTTTGTTTAGCTGAGAAATCAGTTATTAATAATCTAGTTGGATAAGGATCGCAATTGGAAGTATGGTGAGTTGAATGACAGTTGTTTCTGCACATATATTGGCTAAATTCTGGATGAATAGTTTCCGTCGTAACTATTTTCCATTGTATTTCTCCCTATCCTTTTTCCATTTATTTTTGGTATATAATTTTGTACTAGTTACCTAGATTTTAAATTGTAGTGTATGGTATTTCTTAGTGCGTGGTGTGGTTTGCCGGCTTCAAATGGAGAGAGAGAGAGAGATTATTGTTGCTACAATGTGAGTTTTATAAGGGTAATGATTCTCTCACAGATTTTTTTTTTTTTTTAATTTTCATACATATCCATTTTTTCACATTTTAATTGTTGACATTGATTATTTGCGATTTAAAATGTGTAAAATATTAAGTATAATTGTAAATATTGTGTGTACAAGTATATAAAAATAAATGTTAGAGAATATTTACCGATTTTATAATATAATCTAATAAAATATTTTCCTTTCTTTCTTGATCTAATAAGCGACGAAAGCACGAATAATTTTTGATAGATATGTATTCTTGCTTTTTATAAGATATTTCCCTACACGAAAGTGGTACAATTGAAAGGTATTCTAATTAAAGTAATTAAATGCCTTTAAATAAAAATTTAATATGTAATTCTTTTAATAATGTTCCATTTGTTTTGACAAAAATATTTTTCGAATTTTCTATTTAATTGTTTATTCTAGGACAACAAAAACCTTGTCCAAAATCAATAAAAATAGAGAGAGAGACTGAGAGAGAGATCTTCCACAATTCATTCTTGCTCCCACCCTGTAGGGATGACAATTTTTTCCCCGCCCCACTTAACCCGCCCCTCCCCGCTTCGTCCCACACGGGTTTTCCCCGCCCCGCAAAGGTGTTGGGGCGGGGATGGGGCAAGATTTTAGCCCCGCATCACGGGGTAGGGCGGAGATGGGTTTAAACTCTTTAGACCCGCCCCTCCTCGTCCCTGTCCTGCCCCGTGTTAATAAGGGTTATAATTGTAAAATTTTCATAATCTAATACTTTACTATTTAAACAAACATATCAATATTAGCTTATTTTATTTTACCTGATGTGGTTCTCTATCTTTATTTTGTTATGTGTTATACTATGAGATTTTTTATATTTTTATTTTTTATGGTTGTCTTGTTAAACACTTAGATATATTATTCAATTTTTTCTAAAAATTGATTTGATTTGATGAGATAAATTTAGTTATAATTTCAAGTATATTTTTATTAATGAAATAAGTTTCATTAAAAAAATTGTTCTATTTGTAGGACAAATTAACAAAAAGTAAAGTTTTACGGCATGGGGCGGGGCTTCGCAGGGCCCCAAGGGGCGGAGATGGGGGGAGAAAGTTTTTCCCGTCATGCGGGGCGGGGACGAAGACTCCATCCTTCGGCCCCGCCCCGCCCCACCCCATTGCCATCCCTACCACCCTCGCGTCATCGCTACTTCCATAACCTCTATAATTGCCATCAGCATCACTTTTGCGGTCATTGTTGCCACCAGCAACATTACCATTATCATTGTTGTGCTTTCATAAAATATTAATGATTTATTGTGGATGCCAAAAGGTGAAATATGTTTTTTTTTAAACCATTTCAAGGTCTAAATTAATATTAAAAAAAAAAGTTATTTTCATTTATTTTAAGACATAACTTTGTGACTAAATAACTAAATTACTAAAGAATTTCCTCTCATCAAAATCATTATGATATATTCTTAGATGGATTAGAAGAGATTGGTCTTATTTTCCCTATAATTTTATAATATAATCAATTATATATTCAAAAATTGCTAATTAACTTCCGTTTCATGAACAGCCTACTTATATTGTAATCCAGTCAAACAGAATCGTACTAAAAGGCAGGCCGAAACTACTTCTTTCATGATAGCAGGTTTACTAATATCTTACACAATAGTGACTTACACCACTAATATCTTATTGTTACATCAAGTAGGAAACTTACTACCACGACCTCATGATAGCTTCGAGTCCACGAACTACTTCTTTCTTAAATTCCCAGCAAGTACAAGCAGGCAGGCGGAAAGAAGTAGTAAAATCCAGTCAAACTACTTTCATGGGAAACTACTTATCCTGGAACAGACCAAAGTAAACCTGTCCTCCACAAGTATGGTAGTGGTCATACAACAGAGAAGAAAGTTGGAGAAGGAACGGCCATGAGTTCTCTTGGGCTAGAGGAAGGGGCAGCGAAAATTCAGGAAGGGGCAACAAAAACTCCTCTGTTCTTAGCAACTAGGTCAGGTTGTGTAGAGATTGTTGAAAAAATACTCAAATTATACCCCCAGGCAGTTGAGCATATTGATGAGAGGGCGAAACATATTGCATATAGCAATCAAATATCGCCAATTAAAAATTTATGACCTTGTAAAAAATATGGAGTTACCAATGAGGAGGCTAACACGGAAAATTGACGAAGATGGGAATTCCATACTACATACAGTTGGGAAAAAAAGTAAGGATTATGTGCCTGAGAAGATGCAAGGGGCTGCACTTGAATTGCAAGACGAGTTGCGTTGGTTTGAGGTGTTACACTTCGAGCACCCTTTTTTCTCATATGGTTTAGGTGTACATGCATCCATATGTTCAAATACAATCACATCCATACAACTCTTCATGCCATAGTACTATAGTGTAGGCTACATATTATCACAGTAGTTGAGGCTCACTTGATGCACAGTTTTGATGGCTTAGATCTTGCTTCTAGAATTTTGGCAGGGTTTTCTGTTGGGTTCTACGACTTTAGGTTTAAATGTATTATAACTTCAATTTGTAATGTTGGCAAACCATGATTAAAACGTTTTAGTCTTTGTTTTAGACTTGCTCAAAGTGTGTTTATATGTAAAGTTGGAATCAAGTGTTCTGCAAGATTTATTATGTAAATCTACCTGACTCGATCGATCGAAGCTTGTGCAGATTGTTTTTTTGCAGAATTTTCCAACTCAACTCAAACCTGTTTAACATGTAGGATTTTATGTTTTGTCTTAAGTATAAAAGAGAAAATCCTAGCCATGTTTTTAGGAAGCTCCTCATGCTGTGTGTGTGAATCTTCTGTAAGATCAATATGTGGTTTTCTTCACACATACTTAGGGTTTCCAAGATTCAAGATTATGTCAAGAACTTGGTGATCGATTCAGTTACTGCTTTAAGAGCTTAAAGATACAAAAACATGTGTGCTTGTACTTGCTGGGAATTCAAGAAAGAAGTAGTTTGTGGACTCGAAGCTATCATGAGGTCGTGGTAGTAAGTTTCCTACTTGATGTAACAATAAGATATTAGTGGTGTAAGTCGTTATTGTGTAAACTTCAATTCTTTCATAGTGGATTCAATTTTACCTTGAGGATAGCTAGGTTAAATCCTCCCCAGGTTTTTTACAGTTTTGGTTTTCCTAAGTTATCATATTGTTGTGTTCTTTATTTTTTGCACTTTGTAATAATATGATATATGTGTGTTAACTTAGACTTCATAATTTGACCAAGTAATCACTTGACTAATTACCTAGGTTAATCTGATTGTGTTTTAAGGGGTTTAAAAACAAACATTTTCAATAGAGCACCATTGTCTCCAAAATGTCATTTCATAATATTTATATATATATATATATATATTGTCATATTTATGTTTTTACTTTCCTCTTAATTAAAACAATTATGTCATTTTCGTTTGTTTTGTTATCATATGCAGCGTGTGAAGATTGATACGCCAACCCATTACCTTCATCACCGCAACAATCAAAAGTTGACAGCAGAGGGACTATTTGATGAAACAAATAAAGAACTCCAAGAGAAAAGCATAGAATGGATAAAGCGCACTGCCGAAGGATGTTCAGTCGTGGCAGTTATTATTGCTACTGTTGCCTTCGCTGCAGCCTATACAATACCTGGAGGCTCGAATGATAAGACCGGTATCCCACTCTTCCTCAATCAACCTTTCTTCGTGGTTTTCACTGTGGCGGACGTACTATCAATTTCATTTGCTCTGACATCAGTGGTTGTATTTCTTGCAATCATCACTTCACCATTCCGATTTGCAGACTTTAGACATTCTCTTCCTAATAAGTTGACGTTTGGCTTAACTTTATTGTTCCTTTCCGTCTCCATGATGATGCTATCATTTGCAGCAACAATTCTTCTCATGATAAAGAACGGGGAAGGGTGGACAAAAGTGCTCCTATATGCCATGTCTTTCATGCCAGTTGGGCTCTTTACACTTTCATATTTCCCTCTCTATTTAGCACTGTCAAAAACCTACAAGTACTTGCTCAGTAAGCCATGGCAAGTAATTTCTCAGAGCCGTTCTTTATCTAGGGAGACCAAAACGTTCCATCAAACCTCCAATTCCCCATATCCACAGTACACCATGTCCGTTTGAGAGAGATATTACATTAAGCTTTTGGATTACTTGTTGCCTTCAGGAATTTCCTATAAATGAAAGTGACACAACATGAGCTACCAATAATTTATTTTATTTTATTTAAATGTTGAATACTATACCAAGAAAGCTATGTAATAAATGTTTGTATCTCAAATATAGTGCATCTCAAAATTATGTGTTGAATAAATGTTTGTACCTCTTTTCTTTGCCAGTTTTTGCTCACATGTAAGAGATTTAAACCCCACATAGGAAAAGGGTATAGTTTCTATTAGAAGTTGAGAACTAGTGTAATGCACATATATGTTCTTAACTCGTATGTCAAGTTTTGAGCCAGCTAGATGTTATTAATTGATCCATAAACCTATTTTTTTATACATAATTTTAAACTACAAAAATAAATGATACATGAAGAAAATATAATCCAATAATAAATTTGTTACAATTCACTTTCAATAAAATATATATATATATATATATATATTGAGTGAAATTGTAGCCTTAGAATATAACCAAGTTTACTACAAAACTTTATGCCTGGACCAATAACTAAAATTATGATTTTCTTTCATTTCATTATTGTTTCTTTTATTGTCATGTGCAGCGTGTGTAGAAACATATGCCATCCCATTTTATTGACCACCGTAACAATCAAAAGTTTACTGCACGCAGAGGGCTTTTACGATAAAAAAAACAAAGAACTCAGGGAAAAAGCTGTAGAATAAATAAACCCTACCTCTAAAAGATGTTCCATTATTGCAGTTCTCATTGCTACTGTTGCCTTTGCCGCAGCCTACATAATACCAAAGGCATTGTTTTCCAATGTTATCTAGGGAGACCAATGTGTGATCAGTCGAACCTGTAATTCCCTAAACCCTAATTACACCCGCATGTCCGTTTGAGAGGGCTATGATGTTAGGCTTTTGGAATCACTTGTTGCCTATAGAAATTTCCTATAGATGAAAGTGACACAACATGAGCTACTTTATTTATTTATTTATTTTTAATGAGTTGAATACTACCAAGAAAATAGGCTATGTAATAAATGTTTATATCTCTTTTTATTTTTTTTATTATTATTTTTTTAAGAATAAATGTTTGTATCTCAAATATAATGTGTTGGAGCATTTTAATATTATATAATTAAAATTGATTTATATTACAACATAAATATAAAGATGTGGACATTAATATGGAAGATAAGAAGTTAATGAAAATGTTTAATACCACATTGAAAGGGAGAGAGATTATTTTATTCCTTTTAATTGTGGTGATTAATGGGTTAATATGTATTGATTTAGATATTAGGCTAGATACGTGTACAAAGGCTAATATGTATTATGGGGCCTAGGTGTTTTCTATGCTAACCTCTCAAAATGTTTTCTCCCAAAAATGGGAAGAAAACATGGTAGGGATTCTGATTTGGTTGATTGATTTTTTTTTTTTTTTTTTTTGGTTTAACTAGATGTGATTTTTTTACATGATTTTTTTTTTTTGGTCACTTTTTTGTTTTAATTGGGCATAATTTTTTAACAAATGTATATGAGTAAATTTATATAGAATCACTTTTTCCATCCCTTCACTTTTTCACTCCCAACCAAACCAAAATGAGAGAAATTAAAATTTTTTCTATCCTCCCACTTTTCCATCCTCCTATCATTTTCTATCCTCCTATTTTTCCACCCCTAGCCTCTAGCCAAACGAACCCTTAAACCCCATAAGGGGGAAGTGTATAGTTTATGTAAGGTTGAAATTAATCAACCATTTTATTAGCTTTATTCCGTGCCAAATTTGCTTGTATTTCAGCAATTAGTAACCCTGCATTTTGGTGGGTTTGTTGTAAGGGTAGTGAGTGAGATAGAGTGTTGAATGCTCAAAAGTGTGCAAGAAAGTAGAGTCTCGCAACTGGATCTCGCGGGTGACTCGCGGCTGCAAGCCGCCAGAAGCAGCACACGTGCCAAGCATGCCAGAAGTTGAACCGTCATGCTAGCTGGAGCACTACAGGACAAAATAGGACAACTGACATTCTGTTATCGCGTGACTAGATCTCGCAACTTAATCAAGCCGCGAGCCACCCCTGTAAGGTTGAATTTATTCAACCATCTAATTGGCTTTATTCCGTGCCAAATTTGCTTGTAATTCAGCATTTAGTAACCCTGTATTTAGGTGGGTTTGATGTAAGGGTAGTGAGTGAGATAGAGTGAAGTTTGCTCAAGAGTGTGCAAGAAAACAGAGACTCGCGGCTGCAAGCCGCCAGAAGCAGCACACGTGCCAAGCATGCTGGAAGATGAACAGTCATGCTAGCTCGAGCACTACAGGACAAAACAGGACAACTGGCCATACGGTTATCTCGCGACTGGATCTCGCGACTTGGTCAAGCTGCGAGCCACCCCTGTTTTGTTAAACCTGACGTTTCACATTCCTCTCCCACTCCAGTATAAATACCCCTTTTACCCACGATTGAAAGAGAGCTTCCAGAGAGAATTTTGAGAGAGAAACCCTAAAGAAAAAAACAAGATTGATTCACACACAATCTATACCTTAGAGACTCTTCAAATTCCTCAACTCTCTTCCTCTCCATTGTCAAATCCTTGAGAGGCATTATACCAAACCAGGTTCTCACCATCATCATCATTGTGAGACTGCTGTTTGGATTTCTGGGAAGCAGTTAGGAAGGAACCAATCTTCATTGGTTGATGCTACGGTTTAGTAGCGGAATCCGGGAAGCTAGAAAAGAAAAAGGTTCGGCGCAACCTCGTTAGAGCAAGAAGCTTGGAGGGCTTAGGTGCACTGGGTAGATTAGGCTTGGAGGGTCTATTGCTGTCCTTGTATCCCAACTGTATTTTCTAGTGGATTGTTTACCGCTTGGAGGGCGGCGGAGAGGTTTTACGCCGAGGGCTTCGGTTTCCTCTTCGATAACACATCGCGTGTTGTCTTTGTGTTTGCATCTTCCTTCCTCTCTATCTTTGCCTTTTCATTATCTGCTATGATTTTATTTTGTTATGGCTTAGATAGTTTTTAACCAATTTCATATTATAGCATATGTAAAGTTTCCGCACACTAGTTGTTTGACATATTGCTTGAATTGGTTAAATTGTAATTTGGGGGTCTAAACGTTCAAAGGTGTTTTGTACACGTTTTTGAACTTTCAATTGGTATCAGAGCAGGTACACTGATATTGGTTTCATTACCATTGTGTGATCCTTGACTCCCTTTTGAGATGGATAGGTCTCAATCCCTAAATGCACCTCTAGATTTTGATGGTAGTAATTATGCTTTTTGGAAGGTTCGCATGAGAGCTTTTCTGTGTTCTATTGATGAATCCGTTTGGGATGCTGTTGAGATTGGTTGGACCAAACCTGAGGCAGCCAAATCCACATGGGATAAGGCAGCACTTGCTGCATCTAATGCTAATAGTAAAGCACTCAATGCTATTTTCTGTGGTGTGTCTTCAGATGAATTTCACAGGATTTCTCATATTACCGTTGCCAAAGAAGCATGGGAGATTTTGGAAACCACCTATGAAGGCACGAAGAAAGTGAAAGACACCAAGTTACAAATGCTGACCACTCGGTTTGAGGAACTCAAAATGAGTGAGGATGAGTCTTTTGACTCTTTCTATGGGAAGCTAAATGAAGTGGTTGTCAGCAAGTTCAACTTGGGGGAGAAAACGGAGGACTCAAAGATTGTAAGGAAGATCCTTCGATCATTGCTGGAAAGTTTTCGTGCTAAAGTGACAGCAATTGAAGAGAGCAAGGACCTCGATGACATCAAAGTGCAGGAGCTGGTTGGTTCTCTTCAGACTTATGAGATGTCGCTGCCCAATCAACGGAAGAGTAAATCTCTTGCTTTAAAGACCATTAATGAGAAGGTGGAAGATCAAGACTCATCAGGAGAAGATGTGGTTGACAAAGATGTTGCATACCTTGTCAAAAATTTCAGAAAGTTCTTGAAATTCAAAAATAATGGCAAATTTGATGATAAAAGAAAATTCCAAAGTTCTGGAAGGGAGAAGAGGGAATTCAAAAAGAAAGATGGAAAAGAATCTCAATCCACACAAGGTGTCACTTGTTTCGAATGTAACGGACATGGACACTTTAAGAAGGAATGTCCAAATTATTTGAAATCGAAAGGTAAAGTGTATGCCACGACCTTGAGTGACTCGGATTCGTCTGACTCAAAATCTGAAGAGAGCTGTGATGGAGAGGGGAACTATTCGGCTTTTATGACTATTGCTCATGTTGAGTCTTCAGATGAGCTGAATCTGCTTGTGCGAGACCTTGGAGAACATAGTGATGATGAATCACTAGGAATTGTTGAAGAATCGGATGCTGAAGAAGATGGAAGCACAGCAAATCTTCAGGAGAATTATAACTCACTCTTGGAGAAGTCCAGGGAATACACAAGGGTGGCCAAGGCTGCTGTGAGAAAAATGAAAAAGGCTGAGGAGGACTACAAAAGTCTCCTAATCCGATATAGGGAGGCCAAATGTGAGATAGAAACTCTGAATGGTGAGTTGTCCGAAGCTTACACAAAAGTAAGATTTCTTGAGAGTGAGGTTGTGCAAGCAAATGCTAAAGTAGAGAGGGTCACCACCAAGAAGCTAGATGATGTTATCTCATCTCAAAAGAGCTTTTCAGACAAATCCGGATTGGGATATACTGGAGGAAGTAGTTCATCTGGAAATATCACTAAAGAAGTGAAGTTTGTAAAGGCCAAAGATCCAGTTGTAGCTAACCTTACTGGTGAGAAGCTCGAAGTGGAGGAGAAGAAGAATGCGGTGAACCAACGGATGTTAAATCCCCGTAATCAGTCTGTGGGCAGGTCTGAATCTCGTGCCAAGTCACGTCCACGACCACAAAGAGGTCCTAGAGGAACCTATGTGTGCCATTATTGCGGACTTCAAGGGCATACTCGACCAAATTGCCAAAAGCTGAGAGCAAAGAACAGTGCAACTCCTCAAAGGTCAGGAGGACCTAGAAATGATAGAAGAATTTGGGCTGGAGATCAATCTAGAGATCAGAATGGTGATCCCGGAATGATGAACGTGATGAAGATGATTGGTGCATTCACCAACTGCTTGGAAAGCTTCTCACGAAGGTTTGAAAGCCCTAACTCCCGTACCCAATCCTATAAGGAAATCACCCCAAACGCAAGTGACGTGTGGGTGAAAAAGGGTACTCATGCATAAGCATTACAACATGTCCATGCATTAATACTTCCTATGCTTTGTGACAATGTTTGTTTGTTTTGCTTGCTGTTTTTGCTGTTGGTTGTTTGCTTGTCTTCTTGTGCATTTCTTTAATTTTGTCTTATCAATCTTTTTGTTTCTTGTGTCAAAAATCCAAAAATCACATAAAAATTAGAAAATCAAAAAGCTTGATTGACTTTGTTGAGTTTTTGTCTCAAAACTTGTTTTGCCTTGTACCTTTGTGCTAATGGCTTTGTGCATTTTCGAGCATTGCTTGTTTTCATGCACTCATATCACTGTGGGAAAAATCTTGAAATCTTTGTGATTGTTGTAAATAGATCTTCAAACTTGTCATGAATGATTAGTGAATGGTTTTGTTGATCTTGAGACTTGCATAGACTTGTGTCTATATATCTTCCCACTCTTTATTTTTGTTTTGCTAAAAAGAGCTCACCAAATGTAAATCTCCAAATGAAAAGAGATATTGAGCTGTAAAAGCCTGTCGCACATTCTAGTATTTGACTAGGAAAAAGGGTAAGCGACTTTATATTAAAGAAAATGTTTATTCAAAAAGCCAAAGACTTGTTCATTAAAGTGAAATGTCAAATATCACTCTCACAATGAGAGGTGATTGACTCAAAAGATCAAAAAGATCAAATGTTATGATTGAAAGTGGAGTCAAATGTAAAGCTCCAAATCATGTTATCAAGTTTTGTGGGAGGTCATATATACATACTTCTATAATTGAGATAGGTCACATGATCTAGCGCTAATTGTGTATGTCTTGGTTGAATTGATCATTGAAACTTCACATTAGACTAAGGACTATCTCATTGTTGATATCCACACACAACACACAAGTTTATGCTCAATAAATGCCATATTCATTTGTGTGATTGTACTTGATGAAATGTGTTTTCACATGCTCAATCTTTGTTAATTCAAGCACAAAAAGATTTTTGAGTGTTTTAGGTGTTTTTGGAAAGTATTTTGTTTGAAAAATCTGAAAATTTCAAAAATCCATTTTTGCCCTGTTTTGGCGGCTTAGTCGCGGGTATGTCAAGTCGCACGCCTCAGTCGCATCTTCGCGGGTCATTTTTGGCGACTTGTTCGCGAGTGGAAGGTCCAGTCGCGAGGTTCACTCAGAGATTTTCGCAGCTTAGCTCGCGACTCACTCGCGGGTAGACCTTTCAGTCGCGAAAAACACTTAGAAAATTTTTCAAATTTTTGTTCTTGTGTGCTTTGGTGGCTTGATCTGGCGACTGTGTGGTGACTTAATCAAGTCGCGAAAATCGCATGTTTGGCAAAAACAGGAGCAGTTTTTAAATCTTTTTCAGTTTTCCCTCGAACTTTTGTAACTGTTCATCTTCTCTCTAAACTATCTCCCTCCCAAACACTCCGTGCTCCCATCTCCAATCTCCATTGTTGCATACTTGTAGCTCAAAATCTTTAAGTCACAGGTATGGGTTTTTAGTTTTACACTCTTTTCTTCTTGATTTAGTGCTTTTCCCTTTGATTTTTCGCATATGTTTGTGATTTAGAAATGGGTTTGTGTTTCGGATTTTGCTCCCTGTTCATGCCTCACTTGCGAATGCTGCTGCTAGACTATAATTTGATCTTAGTTGTTTCCTTATTGCTCTTCATCCTGTGCTTAGCTAGGTGATTCTTTGATTTTATCTGATCTTTGAGCTGTTGAGTTGTTTCAAATTGTTCCTTTTGAGGCTGTGAGTTTTTACTGTGCTAAATATGCATGCTCTTTGGTGTAAATCTTTTGAGAGCATTTGTGAACTTCACAATGCTGTTTATGAGTCATATCATTTTCCATTATCTGTCTCTTTGACTTATAACTGCCTTTAGGATAGTTTCTATATCTGTTGCTTTTATATGTGTTTCCTATCTTAGGCTTGTTTATCCATGTGTTTAATCTAAGTAGCTTGTGTTTAAATGTTCCAAGTTCATTTGTATGGATGTAATCTCTTTGTTAATTACATGGGACTGACTAGTTCTACACATATATTGCTCTATACTGCTGTGGCCTCTTCTGATTGTTCACAGATGGCTCCCTCACCTCCTAAGAAGAAAACTCCTGCAAAGAAGGCTGACAAAAGATTGAAAATGGATTCTAAACTATTTAGGTCAGTCCATCATTTTGAGAGATACAGGGATAACTTCATGCAAGCAGGAATTATTCAAGAAAGATTTGTAGATTTGGAGGATTTGAGACAAACCTTTATCCCCAGCTGTTTTGAAGGAAGAGGGTGGGAGAAACTTCTGAGTGATTTCCCTGTAGTGTGTGAACCCCTGATTAGGAAATTTTACTCAAATGCTGTGATAAAGGAGAATGAGTTAAATTGCTGGGTTAGAGGTAAAGAATTCATTTTGGATGCTCATGTCATAGATGATGCATTAGGGCTTGAAGGATTAGAAGATGAGGAATTTATCAACTACAAGGATAGGAGTGTCTCTATTGAAACAGTTCAACAAAGGATAGGTGGGCAGAGAGAGGGAAAATGTTTGAATACCACTGCCTTTCCAGTGGACATGAGGTGTCTAACAATCATCATGATGTTTAACCTCTATCCCATTAAGAAGTTGACTACAATCAATTGTGCTAGAGCAATCTTTCTGATGGATCTCAAAGAAAAGAATTTCATAAACATAAGTTCCCACATATATGACACCATTGTGGATGAGACAAGAACAACCTCTAGGCCAAAATTGATCTTTCCCAGTTTGCTAATGAGGATTTTCAGAAGGAAGGGTGTTCCTATCCCACAAGACATCAGTCCCATGTCCACACCTTCTGCAATTAACAAGCTTACCTGCAAAAGGATAAGTGTTAGGCTTCCAGGAGAAGAAGATGAAGGTGATGAAGGAGAAGGTGTCCCAATGGAGACTGAAGCAGAGGCAGCAGGGCATGCATCAACCTCAACACCCAGGAGGAGTGGCAAAAGACCCAGAGCATCAACTTCTTCAGATACACCTCCAGATGCTTTCCAAATCGTTCTGGAAAGACTTGATGGGATCAGAGAAGTCCAGATTGAGCACTCTGAGAGGATGAGAGCTATGCAGGATCAGATTGATGTTTTGTCTGCAAAACTTGATAGCTTCACCACTCAGCCTGGACACTGACCCTTTGGCCATTCCTGTCAAAAAGGGGGAGAATGTTTCTGTTGATAATGACATTGATGACTGAGAAGCAGAAAAGCAGCTCTTAAGGGGGAGTAATGTGGTAATGTGTTGAGGGGGAGTTGTCAAATTCAAAGACTTTGTTTTTATATGTTTATGTTTTGAGTACTATTTAATGTTTTTTTTTTTGGGTTTGATACACTGTGTTTTGGTGTATAGTTGTTTCTAACTCATTTCTTATACTCTTGGTTTAAACTTTAATATAATTTGATGATGTTATTCAAGATGTTTAGGATTTGTACCCATGTACTTTTGTAAGCTTTTAGGGTTAATGTTTTATGCATAGCTTGTAGGCTTTATGGTTTGTACCTTGCTTAGTGCAGCCTTTATGCTATGTTAAATTCAGTACTTTAATCTAAATGTTATGCATTTTGGTTTATGTACTGTCACTCTTGTGCCCTTGTAGGATTGTTCCTAGATGCATATGCCTTGTGTGATATGCATTGGTTGAGTGTTGAGCATACAAGTGTCTTGCCTTGTGCTTGTTAACTTGTATGTCCTTGTGTTCATTCCAAGTGTGGATGAGCACTGTGATCACTACCTTGTGGTGTTCACTTGGTTGATCAAGCCATGGTTTGTTTCTTAACTCCATCTTTGCTTGATCACATATTGCCTGTTTCATATGCATTTATAATTTTCTGCTTACAATGATCATGGTGTATTATTGTGTTTCAGGAGTATTGTGTTCATATGATTCAAGTGCTTCACAGCTTCTAGAGTTAGGTGTGAGTGAGTTTTGTTCAACTGTTCCCAACTCACATGTTAAGTCTAGAGTTTGTTTTAGGGTTTTGTCACGGAATAGCCAAAGGGGGAGATTGTAAGGTTGAATTTATTCAACCATCTAATTGGCTTTATTCCGTGCCAAATTTGCTTGTAATTCAGCATTTAGTAACCCTATATTTAGGTGGGTTTGATGTAAGGGTAGTGAGTGAGATAGAGTGAAGTTTGCTCAAGAGTGTGCAAGAAAACAGAGACTCGCGGCTGGGACTCGCGGGTGACTCGCGGCTGCAAGCCGCCAGAAGCAGCACACGTGCCAAGCATGCTGGAAGATGAACAGTCATGCTAGCTGGAGCACTACAGGACAAAACAGGACAACTGGCCATACGGTTATCTCGCGACTGGATCTCGCGACTTGGTCAAGCCGCGAGGTCAAGCCGCGACCCTGTTTTGTTAAACCTGACGTTTCACATTCCTCTCCCACTCCAGTATAAATACCCCTTTTACCCACGATTGAAAGAGAGCTTCCAGAGAGAATTTTGAGAGAGAAACCCTAAAGAAAAAAACAAGATTGATTCACACACAATCTATACCTTAGAGACTCTTCAAATTCCTCAACTCTCTTCCTCTCCATTGTCAAATCCTTGAGAGGCATTATACCAAACCAGGTTCTCACCATCATCATCATTGTGAGACTGCTGTTTGGATTTCTGGGAAGCAGTTAGGAAGGAACCAATCTTCATTGGTTGATGCTACGGTCTAGTAGCGGAATCCGGGAAGCTAGAAAAGAAAAAGGTTCGGCGCAACCTCGTGGAGCAAGAAGCTTGGAGGGCTTAGGTGCACTGGGTAGATTAGGCTTGGAGGGTCTATTGCTGTCCTTGTATCCCAACTGTATTTTCTAGTGGATTGTTTACCGCTTGGAGGGCGGCGGAGAGGTTTTACGCCGAGGGCTTCGGTTTCCTCTTCGATAACACATCGCGTGTTGTCTTTGTGTTTGCATCTTCCTTCCTCTCTATCTTTGCCTTTTCATTATCTGCTATGGCTTTATTTTGTTATGGCTTAGATAGTTTTTAACCAATTTCATATTATAGCATATGTTAAGTTTCCGCACACTAGTTGTTTGACATATTGCTCGAATTGGTTAAGTTGTAATTTGGGGGTCTAAACGTTCAAAGGTGTTTTGTACACGTTTTTGAACTTTCAACCCCTGTTTTGAAAAACCTGACGTTTAACATTCTTTTCTCACCCTAATATAAATACTCCTTATACCCACAAAAGAAATAGAGCTTCCAGAGAGAATTTTGAGAGAGAAACCCTAGAGTAAAACAAGATTGATTCATTTACAATCTTTACATAAGAGTCTCTTCAAATTCCTCAACTCTCTTCCTCTCCATTGTCAAATCCTTGAGAGGTATTTTACCAAAACTTTTTTCTCATCATATCCATTACTATGAGAGGGCTATTTGGTGTTTTGGAAAGCAGTTAGGAAGGAACCAATTTACATTGGTTGATGCTATGGTCAAGTAGCGGAATCCGAGAAGTTAGAAAAGAAATAGGTTCGGTGCAACCTCGTTGGAGCAAGAAGCTTGGAGGGCTTAGGTGCACTGGGTAGATTAGGCTTGGAGGGTCTATTGCTGTCCATGTATCCCAACTACATTTTCTAGTGGATTGTTTACCACTTGGAGGGCGGCGGAAAGGTTTTACGCCAAGGGCTTCAGTTTCCTCTTCGATAACACATCGCGTGTTGCCCTTGTGTTTGCATCTTCCTTCCCTTTTATCTTTACCTTTTATTATCTGCTGTGGGTTGTGATTTTAATTTGGCTTAGATTGTTTTTCAATTCTGTTTTATAACTTTTGTTCATTTTCCGTACACTAGTTGTTTGACATAAAACTTGAATTGGTTAATTTGTAAATTGAGGGTCTAAATGTTCAAGAGTGTTTTTACACTATTTGAACTTTCAATTTAAATAACAAGTTCAGTACTAGTGCAATGCAAATGATACCAAGGAGCTTTAAAACAATAAAAAAACAAAAAAAAAAAAAAACAAAAACAAAAACAAAAACAAAAAAAATCAACAACAGCAACAAAAATGATATTTCAAAAAGCATACCTTTTTATTTTTATTTTTTTGGTTGGCTGAAGAGAAGAAATTTATTAAACAAAACTGAAAACTATACAGATGAATGAGAATAGGCCTCCCTTCAGAGCTAAAGCATAACTTGAATTTTCATGAAATGGTAACAGACTCTTTAGATTTCAGCTTGGGTCCGGCCATATCTAACCCAAAACAGGACATGGGTAATAAAGTGTAATAAAAAATGAGTATTACTCTCTGTCACAAAGTAGTCAATTAGGATTGTTTGGAATTATTAAGGTAATTTGTTTGTTTGTTAAGACCCCTTAAAAACAAATTAGTTTAGCTTAATGAATTAGCCAAGTATTTACTTAGGTTAATTATGAAATCTAAATTAAACACATGCAAACATATTACTTGGTGCGGAAAAGTAAAGAAAACAGTAATATGATGACATAAGAAAACCAATGAAACCAACTATTTCAAGGTAAAAACTTGGGGATGATTTAACACATCTATCCTCAAGGTAAACAAATCCAATATGATAGAATGGAAGATTACAATACATTTAAACCCTAAATCTAAAGCTACCTCAAGTAGAACTTACTAACACAACCATGTGTAGCTTTGATTCCATGGACTCTTCTATATTGGATTTGCTGAACACAAACTCCCTATTTATGACTTTGAAATTCCATTCAAAAGTTTCAGATCATAATCAGTGGTAGATCTTTATACAGCAACTTGTTTCCACCAGTTCTTCATTGTAGATCTCGTTCCGGTAGATTCTTGTTGAGTTAGAAGGTACACAAACCTCTCAAATCTCACAGGAGTAACTCCTAAGTCTTCCAAGAGCTTATAAAATGTAATTACGATTTTCCTTTTATACCTTGTAGTGGACTGAAACCCTAAACGTTTTGCGGGTTTGAGCCTGATTTAAATTTTGTAGAATTGACTTATCTGCGATTTTCAATCAGTCGAGTCTAATTTTCGATCGGTCTAGCTTCACAGAACTTGAACTCTCCTTTCTGTAGCTTGAATATTCTTGAATCTTGATTTGTACAATCTTGAGCAATGTCTAACATCTAATCTAAACATATTTTTATTCTCAGTTAGCAAAACTTACATAAAATAAAAATCTAAACATTTAATCCTAAATATTTATAACCCTTAAAATGTATGGATAGGATTATAGAAAATTCTGGTTATTCTAAAAATCTGACCTGGACCATTATAGGGAATCTTCATCTTATAATTACAATATTGTCAACTACACAAACAGTACTTAAACATTTATGAGCTCCTAAAGTTGTAAACGCATAAATTATATAGAATCTTAAATGAGCATTAATACAAAGAAAAGGAACTCCTGGACAGTGATACTGATTTGGCCTTCAAAGTATGCCACCAAAAGGACCATTGAGCCAAAGATAATAGACTACCAACTTGGAAAAATCTGACCTGGACCGAGACCCAAATGGTTGAGCAAAATCCTGATGAAAGCAGGTACCGAAAATCAAAGCCCCTCTATCAATGTGCTTACATGGTAGCAATGACCAAACTTCTCTCTTAGAACATTTACAACCATGTTCACCTTCCAAGAGAATCCTAGGGCAAACGGTGTGAGAAATTTCTTGTTTTTAGGAATCTTCATAGCCTCTAATTAAAATTTCCTCAAACCCTACCAGGTGGTGGTAAAGGCTTACATATGAGAGAGGTAAAAAAGAGGAAGGTGGCGTGGCTGAAGATGAACTCTTATCACTAGATTGCTATCGGCCCTTGGAGGGTTTGAAGTGGAATCAAGAATGACAACACCACAATTTACAATTTATAGTAACTAGCATGTAACTTCATGTATATGCACATGTGCAATTAAAAACAATTACAATTACTCGGTTCAAATTATATATGGTATTAACATATACTTTTTTTTAAACCATACATTTCTAAAATATGTATAATAGTTCTCATTAATTATATATATATATATATATATATGATTTAAAATTTGTTAGGTTCTAAATATTTAGGATTAAATGTTTAGATTCTTAATTTTTGTATGCTGGCAAACAGAGAACAAAATTAAGAATCTAAACATTTAATCCTAAATATTTGCACATGTGAGATTTGAGAGGTTTCTGTACTTTCTAACTCAACAAGCATCTGTCGGAATGAGATCTACAATTAAAAACTAGTGGAAACAAGTTGTTGCATAAAGATCTACTACTTATGGTAATCTGAAACCTTTGAGTGGGATCTCAAAGTCACAAATAAGAAGATTGTGTTTAGCAAATCCAAGATAGAAGAATTCGTGGAGTTGGAGCTACACATGGTCATGTTAGTAAGTTCTATTATAATTTTTCATTCTATCATAGTGGATTTGTTTACCTTGAGAATAGTTAGGTTAAATTCTCCCCAAGTTTTTACCTTGAAATAGTTGGTTTTATTGGTTTTCATATGTCATCATATTATTGTCTTTTTTTCTTTTCTACACCAAGTAATATGTTTGCATGTGTTTAATCTAGATCTCATAATTAATCTAAATAAATACTTGGCTAATTCATTAGGTTAAACTAATTTGTTTTTAAGAGTATCCACATTGGTGGTGCTAATTTTTTAGCTATTTGGCACCACAAAAAGTTATTTTATCTATTTTATCTACTCACTTTAGAAAACATCTAGCATTATGAATCTATTTTTGCTTTCAACACAATAAAATAATATAAACAACACAACAAAATAATATATCTACTATAATAAAATAATATATATCCACAACCATTGTAACCACAACCTCTCTGCACATAGAAAATTCTCATACAAACATTTACAAGCTGAAAAAATAATAAGCACAACAATCAAATTATTAATACCATTTGACCTAGCAAAATCCAATTTCAATTAACAATCAAATTATTAATATATCATTTGTTTTCTTAGTAACCAAACAAAAGGGTTGCATAACCCCAACACAAATACCCAATCTTTTTTATCAACCCAGACCATAAAAAATCACCAACCACAAACAAAATTTCAAAAAATTTAGGATCTTTTGAATAACCCCAAAGCAGAGCTGGACTTCGAAGATGGGTGAGGAGGATGGTGTTGGCGTGGGTTGTCTTGGGACTTTGGGGTTGGGGCCTGGGTCGGCAAGCTGGGTCGACGGAAGGGGTGGGTCAAAGTTGGGTAGGCGAGCTGAGTCTATGGCAGCGTGGGTCGGCGGCATGGGTCAGGGGAGTGGGCCGGTGAGAGTTGAGTTTCGGGGTGGGCTAGCGGTAGTGAGAGGATGATTGAGCTTCGGGGTGGGTTGGCAACAGTGAGAGTTGAGAGAGAGAGGTGAGAGTTAAGAGTTGAGAGAGTGATCTGAACTGTCGAGTAGAGGATAAAGAAATTAAAAAAAAAAAAGAAAAAAAAAGCAGTGAAATAATATTTTAATTGAGGGGGGAATAATTTTTTTTATTTTTTTTTAGCTTTCAGCTACAGTGCATAGCCATATATAGCTATGCACGTTCCTTTTGTGTGCGGATGTAGCTAAGTGTCTAACTCTAAGTGTCTAAAATAATTTAGCTATACCACTACCAATGTAAAACTCTTTTTGTATATGGTGGCACTAAAAATAGCTTTTTAGCACCACCATTATGGATGCTCTAATGGGTCTAAACATAAACAAACAAAATTTAATTGGATTTAGACTTTTCTGTTTTTTCACTCAATAATTCACTTATCACAAAAATTTAAAAAGCATATGGACATGTGGTGCAAAATTGGACTCAATTGAAATCCAATTTAGAATCTAACTAGATTTGGAATCTTTGATTATTATGCTTAATATTTCACTTGACACAAAGATTAAAAATTAAATGAAACACATGGCATAAAATTGAGAATCCAGTTGACATCTAATTATTTTTTCTGAGTTTTGGGTGTTAATATATATTTATATATAGATTTGTGAATTAAGGGAGTTAAGACAATGATAAGCAAGAAAATCTCATCCAAAGAGGGTCCAATAATTCCCCACAAGTTGGGAAATTAACCTAAACAGGGGTAAAGGATGTACAAATGATATCGATTTTGAAGCTACCTAAGTGATCGCAAACTTGATAAACTCTTATAAATAAAAACCCTCGAGGAACCCCTTGAAAAGTAAATATGTAATACTCCGATTTGAAGGAGAGGGATAAAAAATTAAATAAAAAATAAAAAAGGAAGATATTTTTGCCTTAGATGAAAAGGGTAACTTAATAATTTTAATATTGTTGGTTAGTAGTACATATACTCTCTCGGGGTTTGGATCCTCAGTGTTACAAATTCAGATCCACATCCTAAGTAGATGACTCCATTCCATAAGTCATAGCAAAGGAAGTCTCCCTATGGACCTTCTGGGTAGACGTGGGAAAACGGGTGTATCGGGTTGGGTTTAGGTTAGGTCAATCGGGTTGCGGGTTAATCAAGTCGCGGGTCAAATCGGGTCGCAAGTTAGGTCGAGTTGACCCGTATTTTTCAAACAAGTTTTTTTTTTTTTTTTTTTTTGAGAAATAGAAGCAATCTGTCAATTGTTTATGAGTTCCTTAATTGTAATTAAATTCTCACTCATACTATTATGAATTACCACTAAACACTTGATACTCAAATTTGGTGCAACTCTTATTCTAGCTTTCTAGAAGTTAATCTTGGTATAATCTTTGATTTGTTTAAAGTAGGAAGATAAAATAAAGGTGGCAAGTAAAGAATGACAAACAATAATGGAGTACATAACATATTAAGTAAAGAAGAATAAGTAAATATTTTATAAGAATTACATTTCAATCTCAATCTACTCAACGTTGGTAGACATTGCAAAACGGGTGGGTCGGGTTGGGTTCGGGTCGAGTCAATCGGGTCGCGGGTCAAAACGAGTCACAAGTCAAAACATGTCATTTTTAAACGGGTCAATCGGGTTACCGGTCAAACGGGTTGGGTCAGAAAATTTTGACCCATTTTGCCATCCCTACTTCTGGGTGTGCTGTTATGTGTCAATCAATTTCCCATTACGCCCTCCAATTTCTTCTTCATTCCATCTATAATTGTTTTGTTGGAGGCTTTAGTTTGCCTGTTGCATTGGGTCGAGCTGGGGTAGAGAAATAGTTCTTGATGTCAAACACGAGATGGAATTGAATGATGCCAAATTGAGTTATAATGTTCTTCCATACAAACAGTTTGGAGTGTCGACAACTTGGATGCTGGCTAAAAGTTTGACCTTGATCCTTTAAATGAGATAATCGATAACCACAATCAACCATCACTTCTTTATACAATTAACCTAAGGGTGGCAAAATCAACCCAAACCCATTTGCCCACCCAAACCCACCCCTTAAATGAGACCCAAACCCACCCAATTATTAATTGGGTTAAATGGGTATTAACCCAATTAACATTAATGTTTATTGGGTTTTAATTGGGTACCCAATTAGACCCAATTATGATCTAACTATCATTTTTGCAAATCACCCAACTCTAAAATGCCCCAAAACCACTAAAATTACCAAAATACCCCCTCAACCTAAAAAATGATTAAAATAACACCTAAACCTAAAAATGACCAAAATACCCCTAAAACCTAAAAGAAAAAAAAAAAAACCAAAATACACCCAAAACCTACAAAATACCCCTTAAACCCCAAAAATGACCAAAATACCCTCGACACCCAAAAAATTACCAAAAAAACCCCCCGAAACCTAAAAATGACCAAAATACCCCTGAAATCCAAAAAATGACCAAAATACCCTCGAAACCTAAAAATTACCAAAATCCCTTTGAAATCTAAAAAATAGGCAAAATAACCCCAAAGCCTAAAAAATGACCAAAATAACCCCAAAACCTAAAAAATAACCAAAATACCCCCAAAACCTAAAAAATGACAAAAATAACCCCGAAACCTAAAAATTGATCAAAATAGTCTAGAAACCTAAAAATGACCAAAATACCCCCCTAAAACTATAAAATGACCAAAATACCCCCTAAACCTAAAAAATTACCAGAATACCCATGAAACCTAAAAAATGACCAAAATATCCTCAAACCTATAAAGTGAGGAAAATAGCCCTAAACCTTTGAAATGACCCAAATAAACCCAAAACCACTAAAATGGCCACAAACAACTTGAAACCTCTAAAATTACCAAAATTACCCTGAAACCCCTAAAATGACCAAAATACCTCTAAACCTATAAAATGACCGAAATGCCCCTCAAAATATCTAAAATGACTAGCATACCACTAATCCCTATAAGATGAACAAAATAGACCCGAAGCCTCAAAAATTACCAAAATAGGGGTTTGGGGTATTTTGGATATTTCGAGGGTATTTTCGTTAAATTAAAGGTTCTAAGATTATTTCAGTCATTTTGTAGGTTTTGAGGGAATGTCACTAATTTTTTAGGTTTTAGGGGTGTTTTGTTAACTTTTAGATTTTGGGGCCATTTTTTGTAATTTTATAGGTTTTGGAGTTCGTTCAAATAACTTTTTAGGTTTTGGATATATTTCAATCATTCTTTAGGTTTCCGAGTTATCTTAGTCATTTTTAGGTTTAGGGGGTATTTTGGTCATTTTTTATGTTTAGCGAGTATTTTGGTCATTTTTGAGTTTTAGGAGGGATTTGGGTAATTTTTTATGTTTAGGGTGTATTTTTATCGACTTATAGGTTTAAGGGGCATTTTTGTCATTTTATAGGTTTCAGGGTATTTTGGTCATTTTAAGGTTTAGGGGTTATTTTGGTCATATTTAGGTTTCAGGGGTACTTTGGTCATTTTTTAGGTTTCAGGGGGTATTTCAGTTAATTTTTAGGTTTCGAGGGTATTTTGATAATTTTTTGGTTTCTAGGTTATTTTGGTAAATTTTTAGGCTTTGGGGTTATTTTGGCCATTTTTTAGGTTTCGGGGGAATATTGGTCTTTTTTAGGTTTCGACATTATTTTAGTTAATTTTTAGGCTTCGAGAAAATAATTTTTTAGGTTTCGGGGGTATTTTAGACATTTTTTGAGTTTTGGGGGTATTTTAGTCATTTTTAGGTTTCGGGGGTATTTTAGACATTTTTTGAGTTTTGGGGGTATTTTAGTCATTTTTAGGTTTCAGGGGTATTTTGGTCATTTTTTGGGTTTCAGGGGGATTTTGGTCATTTTATATGTTTCGGGAGGTATTTTGGTCGGTTTTTTGGTTTCGGGGGTATTTTGGTCATTTTTTAGGTTTCGGGGATATTTTGGTAATTTTTTGGGTTTCGGGTATATTTTGGTCATTTTTTAGGCTTCGGGGTTATTTTAGTAATTTTTAGGTTTCAGGGGTATGTTGATCATTTTTTGGGTTTCGAGGGTATTTTGGTAATTTTTTGGATTTCGGGAGTATTTTGGTCATTTTTTGTATTTCGGGGGTATTTTGGTAATTTTTAGGTTTCGGGGGGTATTTTGGTAATTTTCTGGGTTTTGATGGTATTTTGGTCATTTTTTGGGTTTCGGAGGTATTTTGGTCATTTTTTATGGGCTTCGGGGGTATTTTGGTCATTTTTTAAGATTTTAGAGTACTTTGGTCATTTTCACTTTAGTTGCATTTTGAAAATTTTTATAATTAAGGTTTATCCATAATAATTGGGTTGGGTTGGATTTGGGTTAGAAGCAATTAGTTAAATGAGTTTTAATAGGTAAATGAGTTTTATATACCCAATTCAATTATGCCCACCCCAAACCCACCCATTTGCCACCCCTAAATTAGCCTATAAAGCCGAAGTATACATATTTTATTCACACAATTAACTGTGGAAACGTGAGTCACAAGACATAACTTCATGCACACAGTTCTGCTAAATAGAATTTTGTAAACGTGTGTCACGTGACATTACTTATACACAACGTTCTGCTAAATAGAAGTTTGAATTTGCCGTGAGTCACAACACATGGCTTCATGCACACACAAATCTTAAACTAGAAGTTTGTAACGTGAGTCACAAGACCTTACTTCATCAACACAGTTTGCTAAATAGAAGTTTGTAAATGTGAGTTACAAGATGCATATGACTTCATCAGCACAGTTCTGCATCTGCTAAATAGAAGTTTTGAATCATGCTTATATTGTTTTCTTACTCGATTATAATTTATTAGTAAGCAACGTAGATGCCCATCCACATGCATGATAGCAATCAATATTCAATAGGATAAAGCACCGGCTGGTCGCAATGATGGTATGTGACACAACTTGAAAAAATCAATTTTAAGACCCCAGTGTGATTAACCTTCCGGAATTAATAAATCTTGTTGTTCATAAAAGTATAAATTAATAAATAAACTAATTTACAAAAATATTATTATTTATTTATACTTTATATAATAATATTTCAAAAAAGTCATAAAATAAAAAGAAGAATACCTCGTTGATGTTTTGATATATCTTATAACATGAAATGTTAATTGATATTGCCAATTTCATGAGATTGAGGATGACCAACTTGAGGCGCAAATTATGTAAATATATTAAGACAATATACGCCATTTGCAAGATATTCTATAAACTAAAGTGACAAACTTTTTAGGAGTATAAAGTAGAACGGTCACTCGTACCGTTACCTTACTAGTTTGCACCTGCAGAATAGTACTCTCTTTCATACCTAAGTGGCATAGTTATAAGAAAGCATTATTAAGCTTTTGTTAAGAATTGGAGTGAAGAACACAAGAAATATTAAGATACCTGCACATTAGACTAGTGTTGCGTCTCCTCTAATAGGAAGAGGAAAAGAACATATTTATAAGCATGGGAGAATATTAGTGAGTTACAAAAGAAATAAAATCACCAAATAAATGTAGCCAGATTAATTAATGAGCATAAAAAAATGTGAATTTAATATGTTATAATTCTAAGATAAAACTCCATCAATGAATACATATTCACGATCTAAATTTCACTATAAAATTAATTGGAAAATAAATTACAAATATATATATTTTGATTAGAATATCCCAAAATTCCACTTAAAAAATATATATATATATAAAAACAAAAAAACAAAAAAACTTTACATCCATTTAGGTAAAGGTAGAGCATTATGCATGATGAGATTGCCAATAACTTGAACTCTCAATTTATTGGTATATTATCAACACTCGTTCTAGACCCAGTAGTAAACAACATATCCTGAATTATTTATTACCTCTTCAGTATACAAGGTGTTGCATTACGCACATAATAGTTGAGTACTCTACAAGAAACAACCAAGCCTACACATTAACAACCTCGTGCTATATCTCGAATTTCAAGATTGATCTAGAGAATTAGTAAAAATTCTCTTAGATGCATCCCAACTTCAACAGTCATAGGTGAGCCTATCAAGAATGCCCCCATAATAAAGGCATCCTGCTCGTAAGAGCCATAGAACTCATTAAGAGTTATATAATATGTAAACCTCTTATTATGTTACGGGACATTTACCACACCATAGGGACTGACAATGAGTAAAATTATTGAATGACGTACTCTATGAATTGTTTTCCAATTTGAATCTAGTTCTAAGGATCTATGTTTCCTAGATAAGGTATCCTTATAGACAGTTTTTTCATTATTTGGCTTAGTCTCATCCTTGGTTTTCAAACCTGAAACGTTCAAAGAACTGAAAAAGAGAGAGTGGTTGAAGGCTTTTGAGATTAGACCGAAATTCAACCAAGGTCAAACAGTAGTAATATTATGAATATATTAAATCTAGTCTTAATTGTATATAAATATCATTAAACGTCCATCCTTGACCAACAAAGTCGCGTAGCCTAGTGGATATCAATCAAGACATGTTATGGAACCTTTGGAATTGAGTTTCAAGTTCAAAACTGAAACATACGGTGTTTTGGATGAATTTTCACTCACACAATCAGTTTAGTGTTGTATGTATTACATTTATATAGTGGAGGATACGTCATAGGATTTAAAATATATAAAGAGTACTGAGAGCGAATACCCAACATATAAGATCAATCAACTGCTCAACCACGTTAGTGAAAGTTTGTTTTGGTTAAAATTTGTTCCTTTTCACTAAACTCTTATCAAAACTAGGTTTGATCAAGGGAATCTTTTCAAAACTTGGAATATTTTTTTCCATGCATAATATCATGAAAAATGGATACAAAATTTTGGCTGCTACTTAGTATCGGCAAACTACTATTAATGGAAGGAGTAACGTGTTGATTTTCTCAAGTCTCAAGAGAGGGAGGAGTATCATTTCCCTTACACTATGTTTGGTTGTAGCTAGGGGGAGGGAAAAGAAAAGAAAAGAGAAATTGCTTCTCTCATGTATGTTTGAAAGTAGGGAGAAAAAGAAAAAATAATATATTTGATCATTCCTTTGTTTGATTTGCGAGAGGAAGAGAAAATGAAAGGAAAAAGATGAGATTTGAGTTAGAAACCCCCCAATGAAGTAAAGCTTTTAAAAGCTTATGGAGGAAAAAAACAAAATTTTGTAGGTTATAATAGTGGGCCCAGACAGCAACTAACATATTTAGATGTCATTTCTCTCCATTTCTGCCCAAATTTTTTAGATGAGAAAATGAACCTGATTGATGTGTTTTCCCTCAACTTTTTACTTCCTTTCCCTTCCCTTCTACAAACCAAATAGGTTTAGCTGTCTTTTCTTTTCTCTCCTCTTGCATCATTTCCAAATATAGTGTTAAGGTTTAGGGTGAAGTCAACAGCATCATTCCCCATATTTCAAAAGGAAAATCCTAGAATCAAGTTTAAGCAATAGTAGGCTTAATATTAGGTTTGTGGTGGCTCTACACTTTACTAATTGATTAAGCAAAACGCAGGTTCCTGTCATTTCCTTGAAAGAAAAAGAAAAAGAAAAAGAAAAAGAAGAAAAAGAAAAAAGAAAAAGAAAAAGAAAAAGAAAAAGAAGAAAAAGAAAAAAGAAAAAGAAAAAGAAAAAGAAAAAGTAAAAGAAAAAGAAGTTGATACTTCTCATTCTCTAGTATAGCATTTCCTCAGAAAAAAAAAAAAAAAAAAAATAGTAGTTGATAGCAATGTATAAAACAAAGTGCAATGGTATCAGATACAACTATTTCACGTAGCACATAGAGGGAGATAGAAAGATGGTAAACCTTGGGAAAACTTGTTATTGTTATTGCTTCTTAAATCATCATCATTAGTATTATCAATATTTCTATTAGTATAATTATCATCTTCTTCTTCTTAATTCTTTTTTTTTTTTTTTTTTTTGCTGCTAATATCAGTATCATTGCTACCGTAAATTGTTATTAAGTTTTTTTATTGTTCTTATTATTTTACTCCTACAATGATTTTTTTTTTCCTAAAAATAAATGATTTTTTTTTTTTTTTTTTATAGAAACTACAGCGATTATTACTATTTTTGTTTGTTGTTGCATTACTAATATTAGGGCTTAAATAGGCTACATTTATATAAATGTAGCAAAATAATATTTTCATTTTCTTTGCTGTGGAACCTTGGATGTTGAACAAGTTAATAGGTTATACTCCTAGAAAACATGTCGTCATCTGAGAATCCTCATCACATCAAAATGATTCTATTTTTCCTAAAAAAAAAAGTAAAGAAACTGATTCAATTTATGATACAGAAGTAAAAAATAATTATAAAAAAAAAAAATCAGATGTTGGGTCTCTTGTATTGCTCCCATATCTCATACAAACATAGCTCTCTCTCTATTATTTTATTTTACTTTTTATTTTTAGACTGCGCTAGAAGAATACTCTTTCATCACTTTGTTTTCACTTCAGTGACTTCACGTTTGATCCATTAATGAGAAATTTGCAGTACCAACAAGTTATCACACCTCAATCGAGGCGTTCCATGGCAGAAAAGCATAGTTTAAATGCGAAACTGTACGATGCTCTGGGGAAAGAAGATGCGACGACAGTGAAACAACTCTGTGAAGATCTTGATGAGCACGGATTGCACATATTGACCATAAACGACGACACAGTGCTCCAAGCGGCCACTTTTGCCAAAATGCCCGACTTGGTACTGGGACTCCTAGAAGACTTACCTGACCGCCATTTCGATAAACTGACCAGGCAAAACCACGTCGGAAACACAATCCTCCACGAGGCAGCCATATCCAACCAATCGCTTGAAGTGGCAAAGAAACTGTTACAGAAAGCTCCAGGATTGTTGTGCATGCGTAATCACCTTGGAGAGTCGGCGCTTTTTCGGACAGCTCGTTATGGCAAGCGGAAGATGTTCAACTTTCTTGCAGGAAAAATTTCAGGTTATGATGAAGAAAATCAGAAACTCTTCCTCCGGAGGACAGATAAAACCACTATTCTACACATGGCCATCCTTGCACACCACTTTGGTTAGTTCCCCCATTGAGTGATATCAAATAACTATGCACATGTGTCACATTTCAACTAAGGAAAAAAATTTCTCTTACGCTAGTTTACATTCTATTTCACACATATCCACAATTGATACATTTTAACATATAAAAGAGAATATAAAATAAGAGACGTGAAATTTTGACCGCGAGGGAATCAAAGCCTTCTCTTTTGATGAAATTTTGTATAAAATTGGAAAACAGAGTTGGCCTTGGAAATTGGAAATAAGTTCGAACAATTAGTTCGCGAACAAGATGGTGATGGGATGACAGCCCTTCAGCTTTTATCATGCAACCCTGGAGCTTTTCAACATGATGATGGAAGGGGATTACTTGAGCAAATCGTCAATACTGGTTGGTATTATCAATCTTTATCATGTCATTGTATTCGTGTAAATTCCTGTATTAGTTTCCTTTAATGCATGTGTACGCAGTGCATGCTCAAAGCTTTTTCTATGGATCCAATTAATGTATACTTTTAAAGCATATATTAATCATTCATATTAGGAAACTTTTTATTGAAAATTGAAGAAGCTGTAATAAAGAAGCATGCACATTGGGAAACAACAACAAAACCTTGAGGATAATGTTTTTTTAATGTGGAGAGAATTAAATGTTAAAAACCCCTTATTTGTTAGTAAGAGATATTGGCACATGTAACACTATAATCACATGGGTTAATCCGCCATGAATGCACATGCTTAATTAGTAAGCCAATAGGATTAAGCCATGTGTGGCCAATAGAATGAGAGCTTGAACTCTTGTAACCATCATTTGAATATATTGAAGAATAATCAATTCCATACTTAGTATATTTCCTTTCTCTCTTAGTATTTTTTAATGAAGGGTGACTACCACGAATTAAAGCATTTCAGATACAATTTTAATCCATTTTCATAAACTTTCCACCCATCCCCCGGCCCTTAGGAATCACCACGGAATACAAATCCTACCATTTTTTATGTATCACTCTATGTTCTACCAATCACAACTTATTATACGTATATTTTTTTTTCATTTTCAACTTTAATATTTCATAAGGAAAGTAAAATCAATACATGACAAGTTGTGATTAATAAAAAATAAAGTGGTACACAAATAACGGTACAGAGGATTTATATTCATCACTAGGTTCCTAACATGGATATTCTACTTAAAAAGCTTTAGACAAAATTTATCAAGTACATATTTTTAATAAGTTTTTGTTTGTTTTACGAAAAATATTTTTTTCATTTTCCACGTGTTTGGTATAGCATCTTATTCAACAATAATGTTTTTATTTTTTATTTTTTTTTTGTCAATAAATAAATAAGAAAAGGTAGCAAATATTGTGCATAATTCTTTTGTAGCCTCACCCCTCATAGCCACCTCTACTAACCACACCATCTCCGTTGTTACCAAAGCCGCCACCCATTATCTGCATTGTGCCTACTTATTAAAGTATTAATGACATTTTGTGGGGACAAAAATAAAAAATTCAAATGGTTTGCGACTAAATTTATGAAGAATTCCCTTAAATGAAAACCATTATGTTATAGATATTTCAAATGCTTTAGATGAGCTCGGTATAACTTCCCTTTTAAAGTTCAATTAATTTATTTGTGTAACAATTTATCAAAAGAAAATTTATATGCAACAATTACTGACTTCCAATTCCTGAACGGTCAACTTATATTGTAATTTTACCAAACGGAAAGCAGCTAGAAAACAAGAGCAAAGATATCAATCAGCTTTGCGGCTTGCCAAGTTCCTAATAGAAAGGGATACTTCATGGGAGACTACTTATCCTCCATCGGGCCAGACTAAGCCTATCCTCCACAAGTATCGTGACAGTTCCATGAGTTCTCAAGCTGCAGAAGATGGCGCAACAAAAAAACTGAAAGGGGAAACAAAAATTCCTTTGTTCCTTGCAACTAAGTCGGGCTATGTGGAGATTGTTCAAGAAATAATCAAATTATACCCACAATCAGTTGAGCATGTTGATGATAAAGGACGGAACATATTGCATATAGCAATTAAGTACCGCCAATTAAAGATTTTCGAGCTTGTAACGAAAATGGGGTTACCATTGAGTAGACTGGAACGAAAACTTGACCTTGATGGGAATTCCATACTACATACAGTTGGGAAAAAAATTAAGGATTATGTGCCTGAGAAGATGCAAGGCCCAGCACTCGAACTGCAAGAGGAGTTGCATTGGTTTGAGGTGTTACACTTCTAGTACTCTTTTTCTCTATGCTTTAGCTGTGCATGCATGAACATACTCAAACACAAACACAAACACACACATCCACATTTTTCTTCATGCCTCACTGGTCTACGTAGTTTCAAGGCGGTCGAGGATCACGTGAAGCACAACTCTGGTAGCTTGATTCTTGTTTCCATGGTTTTACTAGGCTCTCCAAAAGAGCATCATAGGTTACTCATAAAGCTAAGCTTCAAGCATGTGGATCAATGACTAAAATTTCATTTTATAGTTTGCTTTCATACTTAGGTGTGCACTTGGCTCTCAATTAAAACAGCTATGCCATTATTGTCTGTTCTATTATCATGTGCAGCGTGTGAAGAAAGTTACACCATCCCATTTCATTGCCCACCGTAACAATCAACGGCTTACTGCAGAGGGATTGTTCCAAAAAACAAACAACGTACTCCGGCAGAAAGCTGTAGAATGGATAAAGCGCACCTCCGAAGGATGTTCCATTATGGCAGTTCTCATTGCCACTGTTGCCTTTGCTGCAGCCTATACAGTACCTGGAGGAACCGATGAAGATACCGGTTACCCAGTTCTCGTCCATCATCCATTCTTTGCGGTTTTCACCGTGGCAGACGTACTATCAATTTCATTTGCTTTGACATCAGTGGTTGTATTTCTCGCTATCACCACATCACCATTTCGATTAGTGGACTTTAGCCATTCTCTTCCTAATAAGTTGAGGCGAGGCTTAACTTTGTTGTTTCTCTCCGTCTTCATGATGATGATAGCGCTTGGAGCTACAATCCTCCTCATGATACATAAGGGGGAAGATTGGACAAAAACTATCCTATATGCCGTCGCTTTCATGCCAGTCGGGCTCTTTGCACTTTCATATTTCCCTCTCTATCTCTCACTATCAAAAACCTTTGAGAACTTTCGCGAGAAGGCATGGCGTGTAATTTCGCTATCTAGGCCTAGGGAGACCAATTTCTACACTCGAACCTCTAATCCCTCAAACCATCAATCTACCATGTCCGTTTGAGAGTGCTATGATGATAGGCTTTTGGAATCACTTGTTGCCGATAAGAATTTCCTATTAGACAAAAGTGCCATAGCTTTAGCTTCTTCTCTTCTTCTTCTTCTTCTTCTTCTTCTTCTTCTTTTTTATTTTATTTTATTTATTTATTTATTTATTTATTTTTATGTGTTGAATACTACCTAGAAAACTATGTAATTGATTCTCAAAAAAGAAAACAGAGAAAAATATATATATATATATATATATGTAATTTAATGTTTGTATTTTTTCGGTATCATCCCATTTCCCAATTGAAGTATCCCAAATACAATGATGGTTCACCTCTTTCCTCCTCCCACGCTAAGGAGTTTAAATCCCACAAAGGGAAATGGCTATAATTTGAATAATTAGTCAAAACCCAATGGGATGCACAAAATACAAAGATGCTTAAAAAATGTTAAAATGCAAATTGCCCCCTTAAAGTTTAATTGAAATTCTTTTTAGTCTTCTAACTTTAATTTCGTTCAATTGAGTTATTTAAGTTTTAAATTTATTCAAATCAGTTTTTTTGTCCGATTCCATTAAAATTAATGCCATTAAATACGCAATTAACAAATGAAAAAGATTTTTTGAAAAAATAAATTACAACAAAAAAAAATCTTTAAATTTTTTTATTAATTTTATAGATTTTTTACATGTAATTTTTTTTTTAATGGCAATTTAAAAAAATGGATATAAGACCTGAATTAAATAAATTTGAAACTTAGAAGACTCAATTAAATGAAAATTCAGTTAGAAGAGTGAAATGAATTTTAACCAAACTTAAAAAGTGCAATTTGCATTTTAGCCAAACTAAAATAATAATATTTCAAAGCATACTATAAACTAAAAGCACAACTTGAATTTCCATAAAATGGTACTAGAAGCACAACAGTGAAGAATGAGACTGAAAAGAGAAGGTAGATTTTTTTTTTGCTCAAAGCTAAAACTCCCTTTTTTCATACACAAGAATATGGGTTCCAATGTGATTAGAATAATTCCTAGGTGTAAGGGTCTTATTTTTGTATATTGGCATATTTGAAATCAAAATGCACTTTATTTGTAATTTAGTCTTAGTTTCTAATGTGTTCAAGAAAATCATTTATTGTCCAACAAGTGGTATTATTGAAGATATGAAAAATACTCAAATAATGGCTCAAGAAAAGTTGAAACTACAGGTCCCAATACCTGTCCATCTATCGAGAATTAATGAAGTTCGATACTTGTCTCAATACCTCTCGATCTATTGAGCTACAAGATTTTTGATATAGCCTACAATGTTTTATTCTAAATGGCTATTGTTTATGGGGTTGTGTAACCTAATAGGAAAGCCTATTTAAAAGGCCCATTAAGCTCCTATATAAGTAAGGTGGTAGATACAAAAAACCCTAATGCTTTATAAGGTTTCCCATAGCTTCATTATTGAAACCCTAGCCTCCACTTTTTGAACCTATGAGTTCATAAAGTAAAAGAAGGAGATATTGCAATGACGCTTGTGCCTCTTTGGGTTCTGTACCAAGCAAAGTTTCTAGCACCAACAATTGAAGATCTTATTGGTGTTTTTGTGTGAAGCTAAAATCAACTACAACATGCTATGGAGTTAGTCATGTAGTTGAATTCGTGCAAAGGTGTTACTCACGTAATGAGATCCGTGCATGGAAAAGTCTTTACAAGAACAAGTCCAATTGGGTATTAAAGCTGATACTGGCATTGGTTAGTAGGTTCAACTATAAGTTAGTATGTTGGGATAACCTGGTTGGGTAAGATTTCTTATACTTGTAACCATTTAATTCTTAATTAATGGATTCTTTAGGAGTGGTGACTTGAAATTCACCTAGTGGGATATTTGTTTGTGAAGATTTTCTCTATCATGATCAAATTGCCATGTCAAATTTATTCTCTGGTACTTCTAATTTAGTTTGATGATTTGATTGTGCATCAACTTAATTGACATGTAATTTGAATGATTAATCAACTTAGGTAATTGAATCAATTAACTAGGGTCAATCTTTATTAACCCAACACCAAGATTATGTTTCACTCTTATCTGAAGGCCCAGCCACATAGAACAACTAAGGGGTTGTGTGCCAGCATCATTACGATGGGTAGAAAACAGTTAGAAAACAAAGTACACTAATCATGCAACTCGCAACCTTGTCATGGCCTAGCAAGTTGTGAGATGGTTGCGACTTGCCTATTCAGTACTTTGATCTAACATTTTGCCATGTGTCACTCGTGGGTAGAGCATGTCACCTGAGCTCACAAGATGACTCTAAATGCATATAAGGCTCAAGTACAATCTATCCCGAATACAATTAAGTCCCAAAAAGATACATTAAAATAAAAATAAAATATATAAATTTGTCATGGAATAAAGCTAGTTAACATGCACTTTCTATAATTCAACAAAGCGAGCTCAACAATAACCGCAAAGTATAGGATAAAGTAGGATTAAGAGCATCCACATTGATGATGCTAAATTTTTTAGTTTTTAGCATCTAAAAAAGTCACTTTTTATCTATTTTAACTTTCCATTTCACAACTCACTCCACATCAATATTCTTATTTTCACAACAAAGTTAAACCCTATTCATTCATTTATTTATTTTCTCTCTCTCTCTCTCTCTCTCTCTCTTATTCTCCGTCTTTCTCTTCTTCTTTGTCTCTTCTCCCTCTCTTCAAGCCACCAAAACCCCCACCCCAAATCAAATACTACCACCGTCATAGCCGCCACCACGGCACCACCACCATCACGGCAACCTTAAGCTTAACCAAAAAACTAGCAACCAACAAATAAAAAAAATACAAAACACAACTAGCAAAAAAAACGCAAAAAATAGTACTATAGCAAGTTGCCAAATTTTTTTAGCTATGGCACTACCAATGTAGCACAACATTTTGTAGTTTATGATACTAAAAATAGCATTTGAGTAATATACCTCCACCAATACTAATGCAAATTGTGAAATTTTATCATTTAACGCATATCCAAAAAATTATAAATTAAAATAATTAAAAATATAAAGAAAGAAAAGAAAAGCCAATGCATGTATCACGTGCTTAAGATATTAATATACCTTTAAACTTACTAGGACTGTCACATAATTTTAAATATCCTTGGAGAGCGAAGACAATAACCTATAATCTCTAATGTATTTCAGCGGCATACATACACATACATACATACATATACATACTACATATATATATATATATATATATATTGATGATGCTGAAAATCACCAATGAGTCACATGGCCCTTCCGTGCTCGAAACGACACCTACACAATACAGAAAAAAGAGAAGACCTTATAGAGAGCACTAGTGTGGTACCGGCCAAATACCCTCCGAATGTCAAGTTAGAGAACTTTCGCAACTCTAGAGTGCCAAAGCTAGGGTAAAATTTTGCGTACCTTGGTTTGTGAGGGTTTTGGGATTTTTATAGTAGCATAGGGTTGACATCCACTCCTTGGCTTAGAAGACCTTTCCTTGTAGGTGTCTCAATTAGTGTATCTTGCAGAATCCTTTCCTTGTAGGAGTCTTCTTGATTAATGTTGAGCATGGGATATATGATATTTCCTTATACACGAATGCGTGGAGACCAAGTAAAGCCACGTCAGACCCGTCAAAGTTTTATATATCCCCTTCAGCTTCTTTCCATCAACTTCCTATTTCGTCGCCCAAGGTGCTCCCGTTAACTTCAAGGTGGAAATGTAGACTTCATACTGTCAAAGCTGATGGGTTTATTAGGACCATCGCCTTTTGCCTTATCCTGGGTGAGTATCAATATTACAAAATTACCCTTATCATATATATATATATATGTTTTGGGCCAATTATGTGCATCAATCTCGTTCCTTTTCCAAAGAAAAAGTCCACATCTTGCTAGCTAATTATATATGAAAGAAATTAAACTGCATATCATAAATAGGCAGCACTTATTTTCCAAAAATAAAAATAATATAAAAAAATAAAAAAAATAAAAAACAATAAACACTAAGATTCTACTTAGAGCTAATGTGCTAACTATTTCCTTAAATAAATTTTTTTTTTTTTTATAAAAAAAAAAGCTAATATGCTAACTAAGCCTCTAAGAAATCTGGTTCGTTGGTTCTCTAAATCTAATCTTTATCAAAACATAAAATCTCAATTAAACAGTTGAAGCAAAGTACCCTAAATTTGCAAGATCCCTAATTCCGAAACAAGGTGTTAGGTATTTCGAAGGAAAATATATTAGCGATAACGGGTTCACCTCAATGGATCAATTAATATTTGAACTTTAGAACTAATTATTTGTCTTGTGTCCCCCTATTCAAAACTTTGATAGGCTTCCTCCCTATTGATCTATCTAAACATACATCAAACTAACTAATAATCATACAATCATATGGGAGCTTCTTTTTATTTTTTATGGTATACGGGAGCTTAACAGCCGAGTTTTCCCAGATCACACTCCAAACGAAGAAAAATACACTAATACTCCCACTATAAATGTACATATCTACCCCCTTAAAAAAATTCTTCCCCTTTTTTTTCTCTGGGTATTACACACACAACTATGACCACAGTTTTGCACCTTTATTATTATTATTATTTTATTTTGTTTAGAGTTTTACAACCTATGGTGTCCACTCCTGATGATAGCTATTTATCATTAGACCAAGACACCAATCGATTATTGGTGTAAGCAAGAAATTGAATCTGTTGAGTTTTGTGGAGCCTAGTTGTGTTTGATATGAATTATGACCCAACCCAAAATAATGTTGTTATAGTTTTTTAATGTGTGATTATTTTTCGTTGGTGTATATTTTTCTCTATTTTTTCATCTCACAGGTTTGGGAATTTCGTACATATTCCCATCAATTGGTATCAGAGCCTAGGGCCAGGTTTGAGTGGGAGCAATGGCAAAGGAAACAAGAAAGGCTTCTAGAATAGAAAAATTTGACGGCATAAACTTTGGATTTCGTAGGATGCAAATCGAGAACTATCTCTATAGGAGGAAGTTGCACCTGCCGCTTTTAGGGGAGAAACCTGCAACTATGAAAGATGATGAATGGACTCTTCTTGACAGACAGGTACTAGGAATTATTAGATTAACTCTGTCAAGGTCTATTGCACACAATGTTGTGAAGGAGAAGACCATGGCAGATCTGATGAAGGCTTTGTCTAGTATTTAAAAAAAGTCTTTAGCAAATAACAAGGTGCATCTAATGAAGAAACTATTCAATTTGAAGGCAAAGAATGCATTAGTAGCACAATATCTGAATGAATTTAACACCATCACAAATCAACTGTCTTCTATAGAAATTGATTTTGATGATGAGATCCGTGCACTAATTGTTTTGGCTTCATTACCAAACAGTTGGGAGGCTATAAGAATGGCAGTGAGCAATTCTACTGGAAAAGAAAAGCTGAAATACAATGACATACGGGATCTAGTTCTGGCTAAAGAGATTCGCAAAAGAGATGCAGGTGAAACCTCAGGGTCTAGTTTTACCCTAAATCTTGAGACAAGAGGTAGAGGTAATGACAAAAATTCAAATCGGGGTAGATCAAAATTCAGAAAATTCCAATCGGAATAGAAGTAAATCTAGATCTGACCAACAGGTGCAGTGTTGGAATTGTGGCAAAGCTGGCCACTTTAAGAGGCACTGCAAAAGCCCTATGAAGAAGAATGATGATGATTCTGCTAATGTTGTAATAGATGAGGTACAGGATGCGCTGCTTGTTGCTGTAAATAGTCCACTTGATGATTGGGTTTTGGACTCAAGAGCTTCGTTTCATACCACTCCACACCAAGAAATCATATAGAACTATGTTGAAGGTGATTTTGGTAAGGTCTATTTGGCTAATGGAGAAGCCTTGGATGTTGTGGGTATGGGAGACGTCCAGAGTATATTGCCTAATGGGTCTATCTAGTTATTGCAGAAGGTTCAACATATTCCTAACCTGAGAAGGAATCTAATTTATGTAGGACAACTTGATGATGAAAGGCAAGCAATACTATTTGTTGGTGGTACCTGGAAGGTTACAAAGGGAGCCATGGTATTGGCTCGTGGAAGGAAAACTAGTACTCTATATATGACCTCAAGTCCAAGGGACACAATTGCAGTTGTTGAAGCAAGTACTAATGCAAGTCTATGGCACCGCAGACTTGTTCACATGAGTGAGAAAGGAATGAAGATGCTACTGTTAAAAGGGAAACAAACAAAATTGAAGTCTATTAATCTTGACATGTGTGAAAGCTATATCTTAGGAAAGCAAACAAGGGTGAGCGGAGTTAGTATACACTAATTTGTGGGGGCTTTCTCCAATTGCATCCCTTGGAAGTTCAAGGTACCGATTTGATATATTTGAGACTTTTAAGAAATGGAAGGCCATGGTTGAGACAGAAACAGATCTAAAAGTAAAATGTCTGAGGTCAAACAATAGAGGAGAGTACATAGATGGAGGGTTCAGTGAATATTGTGCTACACATGGAATTAGGATGGAGAAGACCATTATTGGGACACCACAGCAAAATGGTGTGGCTGAACGCATGAACAGAACTCTCAATGAGTGTGCTAGGAGTATGAGATTGCATGCTGGATTACCAAAAACTTTTTGGGCTAATGCTATTAGTATTGCAGCTTACCTAATAAATCAAGGACCATCAATTCCCATGGAGTTCAGAATTCCTGAAGAGGTTTGGAGCAGTAAAAAGGTAAAGTTTTTCCATTTAAAAGTTTTTGGTTGTGTTTCTTATATTCATATTGATTCTGATGCTCATAATAAACTTGATGCAAAGTCTAAAATATGTTTTTTATTGGCTATGGTGATGAGAAATTTGGCTATTGATTTTGGGATGAACAAAAAAGAAAAATCATCAAAAGCAAAAATGTGATATTTAATGAATAGGTTATGTACAAGGACAGATCAACTGTGATGTCGAATGTTATAAAGATAGATCAAAAGAAATCTGAGTTTGTCAACTTAGATGAATTGGCTGAAAATACTGTCCAGAAAGGGGGTAAAGAAGATAAAGAGAATGTAAATTCATAAATAGATCAGAGTACACCTGTAGCTGAAGTTCGTAGATCTTCCAGGATCATTAGACCTCCACAGCGTTATTCACCCACACTAAATTATCTCCTTGAATGTTCAAATAGTGTGTAAAACACTTATGAATGTTTAGACCCCCCAAATTAAAGTTACGGCTTGATTGATTTTACTCTAACTTAATACTAAGTATGGAATAGAGTAAATGCGAGCATATGAACAAACAAACTATTCTAAACCATATTCATAATAATCTAGTAGTAAAATGAAAGGTAAAAGAGTAGGTAAGAAAGATGCAAACACAATGACAACATAGCGATGTGTTATCAAAAAGGAAACCGAATTCCTCAGCATAAAACCTCTTTGCCACCCTCCAAGCAGTAATTGATCAACTAGACAATCAGTTGGGATACATGAGTTAACAAGAGACCCTTCAAGCCTAATCTACCTGATGTACCTAAACCCTCCAAGCTCCTACTCCAACAAGGCTACTCGAAATCGTGTCTTGTCTAGCTCTCTGGATCTCGCAACAAGCTCCATATTGCATCTGCCATCCTTGACTTCTTCCAATGCATCCCAGTAGCACCAAAACCTCACTGAACACTCTAAAAGGGTGTAGTAAGTGTTTGGGCTATCAACCTCTCAATGATATAAAAATGGAGAGGTAGGAGTTAAAGAAAATTCACAAGCAAGTGTGTAAAAAATTGTGGGTATAACAACCTCTAACTCTCAAGGTTTGTGGCTAGGGTTTTCTCTCAGAAGCACTCCTCAACTTTTATGGGTAAAGGGGGTATATATAGTGTGGGTACAGAAAGTGTGTATCAGACAGAACAGTCTGGCAAAACAGAATGTTTCGCGATTGTCTCGCGGGAAGGCCTTACCCGCGAGCTACTTGCGAAACACAGCTGTCTCCATCTGTCCTAACTCTTCGCATTCCAGTCATGTGCAGAGCATATGCATCATTTTGCAAGATGCTTAGTCACAAGCTACCCACGAAAACTCTTCAATCTTCAATTGCTTAAGTCTTTACACTCTCTCTCTATCACACAACTCTTACAATTAAATCCCACATTAAATACAGGGTACAAAAGATTGAATAAAATTACAATTAAATTTGGCATAGAATAAAGCCAACAAAACACATAGTTGTAAATTACAACTTTACAATCTCCCTCTTTGGCTATTCTGTGACAAAACTCCTAAAACAGACTCTAGACTTAAACGTGAGTTTGGGAATAATGGCAAAACTCACTCACACCTAATCTAGAAGCTGTGAAGCACTTGCACATATATACCTGTAACTTGAAACCCTTGCACATAAACAAAACTTTCATTAAGCTTATGACAAGTTGAATACATGGTACGTACATGAGCAAGTAAAGTGCGAACAAGTTTGTAAATACTATAAAACATATAAGCATATCTTGATCATACAAGAATAGTCATTAAAGAATCACTGCAATGAACATTTAACTAGTAAATGCTCATTTAGACATGCAACGCAATGAAGACCAACCATAATGATCATTGCATGTCCAACACACAACCAATGCAAAATACATGAAGTATATGCATTTAGGATACAAGATCCTACTAGGGTACAAGTGTGAGGTACTTAAGACATATTAGCAATATCTTAAAAGCACAAAAAAATGCTACAAAGCATTGAGATAAACACAACTACTGAATATAAGACTGAAATTAAAAACAATGTACCAAAGCTTTAAACAAAAGCAGTAAAAACTATAAATCAACAGTTATAAAAACTAAAATAAACAATGGTGAACTGCCAGTAATAAACCAATGTATCTAAGGTCTAAGCTATGCTCTCCCTAAACTATGCAAGCTCCCCCTCAAAATTTTCTCCCCCTTTTTGACCGGAATGGTCTACGAACAAGTCCTCAATTTAAGAAGATAATGTCGTGATCTGACGCTGAACGTATGCAAACTGGTCTGCGGTGTGCTGTACATAGGAGTCTAGCAAGGTATACAACTGGTCCACTCTAGCAAGAAGTATATCAAGTCTGTCTGGTCCTCGTGTAGGTGTTGAAGGGGATGGTTGTGCTGAAGTCTCTGGGGCAGAAGTGAATCTATCAATCTCCTCCTCTGTATCTCCTCCCTCCTCCTCAACACGATCCCGTGGTATCGTATGCACACCTGTTTTGGAGCCTTTGACGTGAGTTGTGCTCCCAGTCATTGTGTGTGCACCAATAGGATGGCCCCTCTGAACCACAATGAGGCCACTCGAAAGTTTGAGCCTTGACTTTGTAATGAGGCCCATAATGAGTGAGGGGAAGGGCATGACTGTTCTGGAGTTCTGTTCTCTATGCTCTTCTTCAACAGAAGGAAAATGTGTCCATATATATCAATCTCCTTGTGAGTAAAGAGATCATACATAAAGATTATCCTTGGAGTGGACAATGTTGTGAGGTTTGTGACCAGATATAAGCTGTGGATCATCACATGAGCAAGAGTCCGGAGGTCTTCTTAAGTGTACCACCAAGAGTCAACACCATCTCCTCAATAGAGTCCAAGCGATCCTCATATTGGACTGTGAGTGGCTGTGAGGGAGGACGAATCTCCAAAAATTCTTGAATGCTTTCTCTTGTGATGACAAACTCTTTGTGTCTCACCCAGTAGTCTATATGATCCCTTTCTACACTAGCATTAGAGAAAAATGCCTTTACGATCTCCAAGTATACAACCCCAACTGGATTCAAGAGCTTTGTCCACGTCCTTTTCTTGAACACTTTAGGTATGAAAGTGTCCTCAAGGGTATCCAATTTCACGACCTTTTCCATGATAATCATGGCTCTTTTGTAGCAGTCATTATACTTCAAATCGGCCTCCATAGACTTGAAGTTGTCAGAATCTGTGCAAGCACATTTTGATGACTTCTTGGTCGCAGAATGTTTGGTAGGAGACATCTGCACATTTACATAGACAACCAAGAAAAAGAAACAGGTGCACAAACACTGAACAAAACACAAAACTTGATTAGATTCAAGTTAGTCCAAAACAAATAGTAAAACAACTTTAAAATAGAGTATAACCAACTCAAAACAGAGCAAATAAACTTAAAACAACATGCTATAAGTGTTAAAACATGTAAACAGAGGCATAATGCATGGAGTACATGACTATGCATGTGTGTGCATGTGCGTGCATGAGCTGATGCATGTGATTGCAACAAGTGATGCATAGTGTGTGCCTAGTAGGTGCCTAGTGTGTGCATGGCATGGCATTGAGGAACAAAATGGGCACAGTGTGTAAAACACACACCAAACATGTTCAATCAAGAGTAAACCCAATCAATTGAACTCATTTAAGTCCAAGACAACACAAGAATGTCACATGAATATTTTGTCAAACACCTAACATGCAACAGTACACAACACCTATGGGAATTGCATGAACATGATGAAATTTGCCTTAATACATGTTCAAATTTGCCACAAAGGGCCAACACAGATACAAACACATCAAATGGGACTCAGCCCAATCAAAATTTTGAAAAAATTTGCACAAAATCAAGAACCCTCAACCCTTTTTAGAAAATCCCTAATTTTTAAAACCCTAACTTAATTTCTGCATAATCTAAGATAAAAGTGAAGAAAATGTTTTAGAAAACATACCTTGAAGTTGAAAATGCAGAGCACAAGCTTGAAAATGATGGGGTTTGAGTGAAAAGTGATTTTGGGTTGAGAAGAGTTCGAGAGAGGCAAGGCGAGGGAAATAGAGAGTTTTTGAAAAACTGTCACATTTGCCTTATAAAACTGAAAACACGCATCTTTCACGAGTTAGGCAGTCACGAGATTAATCGCGAAAAGCACCACTAAAGCACAAAAGCTTTCGCGAGAAGCTTTTAGTCGCGAGACAGTAGCGATAGCCTCTTTATGAAATTGAAAAATTTCCAGTTTTTGCCTAAAAACATTTCGTGAGAAGAGTTTAGTTGCGAAATACTTGCAAGGCAATAGCGAGACTTTCTGTATAAAAATATGACTTTTTAATTTCTCTTAAGCACATTTTGCACGAAGCTCTAAGTCACGAGCTTCTCGCAAAACAGCCTCTAAACCAGTTTTTTGAAGAAAAAACACAAAAATGCATTTTAAACAAAAACTAAAAGCACGAAAGTATAAAATCACTTTCAAAAATATTTTTGGGTTTGATCAACAAGTAATTGAACATACACATCACATTTGAACATGTACAATCACACAAATGAGAGAAGCATTGTTTGAACAAAGTCTTGTGTGTTGTGGGTGAGTATCAAATGTGGAATAGTCCTTAGACTAGAGTAAAGCTTCAACGATCAATTCAATCAAGTCATACACAACTGGTACACAGACAAGTGGACTATCTCAATTATAAAAATGAGCATATATGACCTCCCACAAGAGAATGATTACAAAACAAAGAAGCTTTTCATTTGGCTTCTGCATAAATTATAGCATTTGATCCTTTTTGGATAATACATCTCTTTTTGAGATCGGTGCTTGAAATTTTCGATATTTCAACATTGAGAGTTAGCCTTTGGCTTTTTGAGTACCATACAATTCAATACAAGAGTCGCTTTCCCTTTTTCCTAGTCAAATACTAGTATGTGCGATAGGCTTTTGCAGCTCATAATCTCTTTTTCATTTTGAGATTTACATTTGGTGAGCTCTATTGCAAAAACAAAAAAATAAAGGTGGGAAGATATATAGGCACAAGTCTATGCAAGTATCAAGACCATCAAGACTATTTTCCAATCATTCATGACGAGCTTGAAGATCTATTTACAACAATCACACATAGTTTTCAAGATTTCTCCCACAAAGATAAATGTGCATACAAAACAAGCTAAGCTCGTAAATGCATTACGCCATTAGTACGAAGGTACTAAGCCAAACTCACATGTGATATACACAACACAAGTAATCAAACTTTTTGAAGATTTTTCAATTTTTATGGGTTTTTGAATTTTTGAACACACTAAAAAACAAAACAAGTAAAGTAAGATCAACAAAATGTAAAAACATTTGAAAGACAAAACAAGCACAATATTCAACCCAAGCTAGAACCATTACAAAAAGCATACAACCGATAAAAGTCACAAAGCATAGGAAGTATTAATGCATGGATATGTTGTAATGCTTATGCATGAGTACCCCTCTTCACCCACACGGCACATACGTTTGGGGTGATATCCCTAAAGGATTGGGTACGAGTGTTGTGGCATTCAAACCTTCTGTTGAAGCTTACCAAACAGGTGGTGAATGCATCAATCATTTTCATCACATCCATCACTCCGGAATCACCATCTTGACCTCTTGATTGCTCAACAGCCCAATTCCATTTGTCATTTCTTAGTCCTATTGACATCTGATCACTTGCATTCTTCAATGCTCTAAGCTTATAACAATTTGGTCTAGTGTGTCCTTGAAGTCCACAATGATGGCAGAAATTATTTGTTCTCGGACCTCTTTGTGATTTTGGAAGTGATTTCCCTTTGGCTTTAGACCTGACCATTGATTGGTTATGAGGCTTATTTAACACCCATTGGTCAATCACATTTCTCTTCTTCTCCGGCTTCACTTTCTCAGCCTTTGTGGTAGCTACCACCGGTTCTTTGGCTTTCACAAACTTTACTTCCTTGGAGATATTGACATCCGAACTACTCTTTCCAGCATATCCCAATCTGGTTCTGTCGGAGAAAGGTTTTTGATGAGAAAGGACTTCATCAAGCTTCTTGGAGGAGACTCGCTCTACTTTAGCATTGGCTTGAACCATCTCAAGCTCAAGAAATTTTATCTTTGAGTAGGCTTCGGTCAGCTCTCCATTCAGCGTCTCTATCTCACATTTGGCCTCCTTATATCGCACAAGAAGACTTTTATAATCTTCCTCTGCCCTCTTCATCTTTTTGATGGCTACATTAGCCACTTTTGCATATTCACTGATCTTCTCAAGGAGATAATTGTAGGTCTCTTGTAGTCCCACTGCTTCTTCATCTTCCTCATCATCAGATTCCTCAACAATCCCAATTGACTCCAATTTAGTGTGCTCACCAAGCTCTTCCACTAGCACACTCAAATCATCTAAAGATTCCACATAAGCAATTGTCATGAATGCAAAGAAGTTTCCCTCTCCATCATAGCTTTCATCTTAATCTGAATTAGAGGAGTCTGAATCACTTAGAATAGTGGCATACACTTTGCCCTTCACTTTCAAAAAATTGGGACACTCTTTCTTGAAATGTCCATGTCCATTACATTTGAAGCAAGTGATTCCTTAAGTTGATTGAGAGTCCTTTCCATCTCTCCTCTTAAAATCCTTTTTCTTCTCTCCGAAACTTGGGAATTTTCCCTTCTCAGCAAACTTTCCATTTTTCTTGAACTTCAAGAACTTTCGGAAATTCTTTACTAGATATGCCACATCTTTATCGACAACATCCTCATCCAATCAGTCATGAGCTTCTACCCTCTCATTGATTGTCTTAAGAGTAAGGAATTTGCTCTTCCTTTGTGAGGGCAATGACAGCTCATATGTCTGAAGTGAGCCAATTAGTTCTTGAACTTTAATATCATCAAGGTCCTTGCTCTCTTCAATTGCTATAACCTTTGCACGAAAGGTCTCTGGAAATAATCGAAGGATTTTCCTTACTATCTTTGAGTCCTTAGTTTTCTCACCCAAGTTGAACTTGCCAATGACAACCTCATTCAACTTGCTATAGAAAGAGTCAAATGACTCATCCTCACTCATTTTTAGCTCCTCAAACCGGGTGGTCAGCACTTGCAACTTAGTGTCTTTCACTTTCTTTGTTCCTTCATTTGTGATGTGAGATATTCTGTGAAACTCATCTGGAGATACACCACAAAAAAATAGCATTAAGTTCTTTGCTATTTGCATTAGCCGCCGCGAGAGCCGCCTTATCCCATGTGGATTTAGTGGCCTCCAGCCTAGTCCATCCTACATCTACTACATCCCAAATAGCCTCATTGATTGGACATAGGAATGCCCTCATTCAAACTTTTCAAAAGGCATAGTTGCTACCATCAAAATATGGTGGAGCATTTAAAGATTGAGACCAGTCCATCTCAAACGGGGTCAAGGATCGCACTAAGGTAATTAAACCACAGCTAATGCACCCGCTCTAATACCAATTGAATGTTCAAAGAGTGTGTAAAACACTTATGAACGTTTAGACCCCCCAAATTAAAGTTACAGCTCGATTGATTTTACTCTAACTTAATACTAAGTGCGGAATAGAGTAAATGCGAGCGTATAAACAAACAAGCTACTCTAACCCATATTCATAATAACCCAGTAGTAAAATGAAAGGTAAAAGAGTAGGGAAGAAAGAAGCAAACACAAAGAAAACACAGCGATGTGTTATCGATGAGGAAACCGAAGTCCTCAGTGTAAAACCTCTCTGCCGCCCTCCAAGCGGTAATCGATCCATTAGACAATCAGTTGGGATACATGAGTTAGCAAGAGACCCTCAAAGCCTAATCTACCTGATGTACCTAAGCCCTCCAAGCTCCTACTTTAACAAGGCTACTCGGAACCGTGTCTTGTCTAACTCTCCAAATCCCGCAACAAGCTCCATGTTGCATCTGCCATCCTTGGTTTCTTCTAATGCTTCTCAGGAGCACCAAAACCTCACTGAACACTCTGAAAGAGTTTGGTAAGTGTTTGGGCTATCAACCTCTCAAGGATATGAAAATGGAGAGATAGGAGTTGAGGGAAATTCACAAGCAAGTGTGTCAAGAATTGTGGGTATAACAATCTCTAACTCTTAAGGTTTATGGCTAGGGGTTTCTCTCAGAAGCACTCCTCAACTTTTGTGGGTAAAAGGGGTAAATATAGTGTGGGTACAGAAAGTGTGTATTAGACAGCACAGTTTGGCAAAATAGAATGTTTCGCAAGTGTCTTGTGGGAAGGCCTTACTCGCGAGCTACTCACAAAACACAGCTGTCTCTATCTGTCCTGACTCTTTGCATTCTAGTCATGAGTAGAGCACATGCATCATTTCGCGAGATGCTTAGTCACAAGCTACCTGTAAAAACTCTTTAGTCTTCAATTGCTTGAGTCTTCACACACTCTCTCTATCACACAATCCTTACAATTAAATCACATAATAAATATAGGGTACAAAAGATTGAAGAAAATTATAATCAAATTTGGACGGAATAAAGCCAACTAAACACATAGTTGTAAATTACAACTTTACACTCCTATTGATTGATGGTGGTGAGCCAGAGTGTTATGATGAAGCCTTGCAAGATGAAAATTCAAGCAAGTGGGAGTTAGCCATGAAGGATGAGATGGATTCTTTGTTGGGGAATCAAAAATGAGAATTGACTGAATTGCTAGAAGGAAAGAAGGCTTTGCACAATAAGTGGGTATACAGAATAAAGAATGAGCATGATGGTAGCAAACGCTACAAGACCAAATTAGTTGTCAAAGGATTCCAGCAGAAGAAAGGCATTGACTACTCATAAATATTTTCTCTAGTTGTGAAGATATCAACAATTAGACTGATACTGGGAATGGTGGCTATAGAGAATCTACATCTTGAGCAGTTAGATGTGAAAACAACATTTTTTCATGGTGACTTAGAGGAAGACATTTTCATGAGTCAGCCAGAAGGGTTTATTGTTTAGGAACAAGAGAATCTGGTCTGCAAACTGAGAAAGAGCTTGTATGGCCTAAAGCAAGCTCTAAGATAGTGGTACAAGAAATTTGATAGCTTTATGAATAAAATTGGGTTCAAGAGATGGGAAGCTGATCACTGCTGCTATGTTAAGTTCTTTAACAATTCTTATATCATTTTGTTGTTGTATTGAGGAGATTAATAATCTGAAGAAGTAATTGTCAAAACAGTTTGCAATGAAGGATTTGGGAGCTGCAAAACAAATCCTTGGTATGAGAATCATTAGAGACAAGGCTAATGGTATATTGAAACTTTCACAGGCAAAATATGTGAAGAAGATTCTCAGTAAGTTCAACATGAATGAAGCTAAACCAAGGAGCACACCCTTGGGTAGTCATTTCAGACTAAGTAAAGAACAATCATTGAAGACAAAAGAAGAAAGGGACCATATGAGCAAGGTGCCCTCTACCTCAGCTATTAGCAGCTTGATGTATGCTATGGTGTGTACAAGGCCAAACATTGCACATACAGTGAGAGTTGTGAGTAGATACATGAGTGGGCCAGGAAAATAGCATTGAGAGGCAATTAAGTGGATTCTGAGGTATCTGAAAGGCTCTACAGATACATGTCTTTGCTTTACAGGTGCAAGTTTGAAACTACAGGGTTATGTAGATGCTGATTTAGCAGGTGATATTAATAGTAGAAAGAGTACTACTGGGTTTGTATTTACTCTGGGTGGTACAACTATATCTTGGGCTTCAAATCTATAAAAGATTGTTGCTTTGTCTACTACAGAAGCCAAGTATGTTGTAGCAACTAAAGCTAGAAAGGAGATGATTTGGTGACATAGCTTCGTGGATGAATTGGGTAAGAAGCAGGAGTTGGGCATTCTACACAGTGATAGTCAGAGTGCAATTTTTCTTGCTAAAAATTCGGCTTTTCATTCAAAGTCGAAGCATATACAGATGAGATACCACTTTATCTGTTACCATGTTAAAGGTAAACTGGTAATACTTGAGAAGATTAGTGGATCTAAGAACCCGACAAACATGTTGACTAAGGGTGTTACTACTGAGAAGTTGAAGCTGTGTGCAGCTACAATTGGTCTTCTAACTTGAGGACAGGAGGATGAGTTGCAGTGATGAGAGATTGTCTTTGGAGGATTGCGATTGATGTTGGTGATTGAACTAGTCTCCAAGTGAATCTTGGATATCTTATTCAATCATTAGAGACTTTACCAGTTGAGCTAACTGAAACTTATGGCCACAATTTTGCTTGAGGAATAAGTGTTGGATCTTAATTTTATAATGTGATGGGCCTCAAAGAGTTAATAAAATATGATTCATAACTGTCTTTATCTTAAAATAGTGATTAAATAATATGTTTTCCATACCAGAGTTTCTGCACGCTTTAATCTTTATATTATGCTTGTACTAGTGGGCTAGCGCCATACTTTTCTAATCAACTAAGCAAAGTATTCTTCTCCAAAAAAAAAACAAATTAAGCAAAGTATCTTCTCTAAAAAAAATATATAAAAAAAAAAAAAAAAAAAAAAAAGTAGATACCTTCCAAATATATACACCATTATGATCATAATAACATAGCCGTGCTCAAGGGACACTACAAAAAAAGAGGCTATCCCAGCGTTTTAAAAACCGCTGGGATAGGGTCAAAATTCCTATCTCGGCATTTTTTTTCCTGGCGCTTCAAACCGCCACGGTTTGAATGTCGGTATAGGGTCGCCGGACCTATACCAGCTTTTCAAAAGCGCCGGGAAAGGCATACGCCCTATACTAGCGCTTTTGAAAGCGCTGTTATAGGCCTTTTAGAATGTTCTGCACAAAAGAATACATTCTAATTGTCTAGAATGTTATAATAAAGTTTCCAACTATGATGTGTACATATATATCAAAGTTTGAAACTTTATTATAAATATCAAAATATCATAGTAATTACTCCAAAATAGGTGCCCAAAGTATCGCCTACTGCGTATCATTAAATGATAAGTGCTGAGCACCGGGAGACTAGATATCCACTGCAAAATCACCATCACCATCATCATCCTATGAATTAAGAGACGCACAATGGATTAGTGTACTAAACAACAGAGTTAGTAGCTGAATGACACAATATCACTAGTATTACTACCAAGTGCCACATTAGCAATTAAAACACACTCAAAATTTGAGATTTCAGTTAAGCATTCGAACATTCTATTCCTTCAAAAACTCTCAAATTTATTTCCCTCCAAATGGTCCATAAAAGGCAAGCCAGAGTAGCTCCCCACTAAGTAAAACAAGTCTTTTTTCCACACAATCTAGACCAAATAATGAGCAGGTCTGGCACCAAACACAGCCTTGAATTGCAGTAGGGTACTTAGACTAGTGTGGTAAAAAGTGTAGAGAAAAGGTTCAAACCTTAACTCTAACTCTCCTAAAGAGACTTAAGCAATACATTAAGTTATATGAGAAACATGTTTTAGATATCAGATTCTATATTAGCAGAACTCTTAAATAAGTTCAATTAAATAAGCTACATCTTTCAAACTTATTTCCTTCAAGTGGGCACTCTCATGTTGCCCTATCCAACTTATTTAGTTCACTCATAAAGTCACTCATAATTAACAAACTAAAAGCTGCTTAGCAAAAGTGACACCACTCTTCAACCAGTACATAAAAGCAAACTTCCCTAGTATCAATCAATTACTATGCCTTACAAATCACAATATTTTATGTCTCTCCATCCTTCCTTCCCCTCTCTTCTACTTCTTTCTCAAATTCAAATAAACCCAATTGTCTTATTTTGTTAAAAGGAAACTAATTCCTGAGTGCCTATAAAGGCAAAAAACATATATAACAATCTTTGACTACACTATCAAGAGTAAAGTGAGATATAAGGTTCCTCTCATTAATAATTTATCACACATCACATTTATAGGCTTTTGATGTGCATGTTTGTGACTCATTTTACTAACAAATTTTGACAAGTCTATGTTAATAGAAATGTGAAAATTCCACCACAGAAGTGTCAAAAAGTTTAGCTTTCATATCCAATGTATTAGACTTTCTAATGCCAAAAATGGTGCATGTTTGCCTGGAAAACCCTAATGCCATTTTGGCGATAGAATAGTGATCTAAGCCTGAGGAAATTAGCAAATATAGGACTGCTAAATGAAAAGATCAACAACTTGTTTGCATAAGCATGCAATTATTAGATTTGACAAATTGAACCACAACTAATGTCCTTGGGGGTCTAGCACCATATTATTAACCCTAAAGTATGGTGCATCTTATTATTTACTTATTTATCCAACACAACAACAACAACAACAACAACAACAACAACAAAAAAAAAAAAAAAAAAAAAAAAAAAAAAAAAATCATTTATTATTTGTCATGTCTACTGGCTTTCCATTATTTTTTTTCCAACAACAATGTCATTACATTCAGAAAAATAGAGCGACGGTGTTGAAACACATTTACTTCTACTTTAAAACACAAAATGATTTAAGTTTGATTATTTTTTGGCATGTTACTAATATATAAATTTTAATTCTTACAAGGAGATCAACCGTTTGGGCATAGCTTTTGGAACCACAAGTATGTATCTCATGCTTCTCAATTATTGCCAAATGGCCTTTTGGCCACTTTTACAAATCATATTTTCCATGAAAGACATAAAACAAGCGCAGAATGAAAATTCAATCTATAGCCAACTAAGAAAACATTTTAAAGAAATAACAATCAACACTCCCAATAATGAAAAGTAGACCACCTTATATCACCATGCAAGCCACCCGCTTACTCTAAATCAACAACCCACCACAACAGTAATTTTGACATATAATTATAGAGTAGTAGGATATTATGAAGCAGATTTTACTCACCCTTTAGCAACTCACTGCCCGCCTCACGAAAAGAGGAACCCAAACTTACAGCAAGCTACTAATCCTACAAAAGCTAAGTCTAAATTATAAACTACTAAGATAACCAGTGCATAAAGATAAACTAAAGAAGGTATGAATAGGATGCATCAATTTACTTCCTCAACAACAAAAGTCTGTAGTGAGAATAATAATTATCATCATGATCATAATTTTTTTATTTTTTTTATTTTTTTTTATTTGTGGTTTTCTCATTCTTAGTATATTAGGCTAGGAAGTGTTGACTAAATTATAGAGCCCACATCGGCCATGAATAATATAACATATAATTGATTTAATCTTTTTTATTCAATGAATTAATCCCAATTTAGATTTTTCCCACCATCCAAGCTTCAAGGGGCAAACAAACAACACCGAAACTAGAATTTAACTTTGGTTGAAACAAAAACTGTATAGAATAAACCCACTTTAAACCTACCATAGAAATTATTTCATTTTATCCCTGTGCTAAGTTCCAAAATAAAGAGAAAATTGACTTTGAAAGTTCACAGTACATAGACTTCCACATAAAATGAGTTGCACTCACACAACATAAATTGTAGCAAGACTAAGCCTCTATCATTCCTTAAATGTGGATATATAATGCAAATAAAACAAATAAAATCACAACTACATTTTTTTTTTCCATACTCAAACTAGTTTTTATATTTAAGAACAAAATCTGCAAACAAAGATTGTAAAAGATGAGAAAGTTGAAAAGGAATGAGGATAGAGAGGAAGTAGTAGTTCATGAGCTATTTAGTAATGCTAGGATAAATATCAAATTAATGGGAAATAATGAAAGTAAATTACTAGGATATATATATATATATATATATATATTTATATAAACTTACAAGTTCACAATTTCCTTTATTAAACCACATTAATCCTTGATCTCTTTTTTTTTTTAAGAATCAATCCTTGATCTCCTTGATTGGCTTAGATTCAAATCCACACTTAAAACACCAATGGTTAATTACACCTTAAGTACTTAATTAAAACACCAACAACAATATATCTAATAACTTAACCACCTAATAGCCACATATATTGCTTTGTACTTAGTATATAATCATAATACAATTAGCCATTCACTTACTTATACATATATGTAGTCAATTATGCTTATCAATTAAAGCTTAGTTTTTAGGTTTAATCTAATCTATGATGACTGGTTTTATTGCAAATAAAATCACAACTACATTTTTTTTTCCATACTCAAACTAGTTTTTATATTTAAGAACAAAATCTGCAAACAAAGATTGTAAAAGATGAGAAAGTTGAAAAGGAATGAGGATAGAGAGAAAGTAGTAGTTCATGAGCTACTTAGTAATGCTAGGATAAATATCAAAATAAAACCAAACAAGATGTTCACGGCCAAAAATACATACTGACCAATTAAAAGAATTTGACCTACCTCAAGTCTTTAAAACTAGTAGTTTTACCTTGGATTGAATCCATACCAGTTGTTGTGGTATGGATTCAATCTCTCTACCTTGGATTGACCATATCCATCTTTACCTTTGCAACCTCTTGGAAGTAACAACCCCTGAACAAAATAGATGGACTTTTAATCTTTTCTCCAACTAGAAAAGAAAAAAGGAATAAAGAATATGAGGTTAGTAGGTTCTAATGACACTCAAAACTAACCCATGATTTAAGGATATGTCTTGCATCAATAAATACATATACTAAGTACCTAACATAATATATATATATATATATATATATATATTAGAAAGGATTTGGTGCAAATGTCACATAAGAAAATATATTGTTTGAACTCTTATATAAAGGCAAATCTCATTGCAATTTTAATTTAAAGATGATAGGATGTATGGTCCCCATTTCTTATTGAATTATAAGTCAAGGAGATCCAATACAAGCACCCATTAATAGGTGTTCAAGCACCCATACCATCAATGTTCAACTAAACCTCATAATTAAAAGGGCCTACTTATCCAACAAAACTTTAGTTTACCATCAGATCACCATCTTAATTCTTTCAACAATAGCACCTTAAATTAAGAGATCAAAAAAAAAAAAAAAAGAAGAAGAAAATCTGGAAGAAGAAATGAAGTGCATAATTATAAACATCCACCTGTTGGGCAAACAATATGAAAAAAATCAAGAAACAGCTACCCCCCCCCCCCCCAACCAGATCCACCCCCCAAAAAAAGGCTTCTCTCAGAAATTACGCCATTAAGCATATATTTTCTGAACTTACTATTTTCCTAAAATTAATTTACAATCCATAATTTTTTTTTCACATTCTTTGACATTTCACAAAAAGCCATCAACTATCCAAATTTCTGAACTTACAGGCAGGGGTCATTGTTATGACATATATAGCAGGAGCAGTTCTAAATATCTATAATCCTATTAGGAGGCTATTTGATGGCACAGTTTGTCACTAGTTGCCTTGAGATAGTATACTATCAACTTTTGATTAGGAATGGATTTCATTTCAACCTCTTATATGGAAAGCAAATTCAAAAGAAATGGACCTAGTGAAATTGCCTCTTTGCCACTTCCATAGATCCTTCAATGAATTTATTATTATTTTCATAACCAACCTAGTCATGGTTGTTTGTTTATTTTATTTTTTTGTAAATAAAAAGTTGTTTATTTAAAATAGAATAAACAAATAGAGGTAAGAACTCATGCCAAATGAAAATGACTCTAGTAAACACACACAAAATTTGGAGAATTAATTACCCTCTTATAGTCTTCTCATAATTCCACCAATGCCTAGTGTTTAAGACCAACACATTTGCATCTCTCCACTTCACAGAGTTCTAGTCCATTTTATCCAACTTCAAGGTTGTCCTCACCTTTTGTGGAGCTCTTACAGGGGGCGGCTCTGGAATACAAGAAATGGAGACCTGTAGTACTCCACCGTACAATGAAATTCATCCCTCCAAGTAATTTTTGCTCAGTAACAGCACAAACAGCTTGGCAAAGTCATTAATTTGGAACCTGCTCTATATCAAATATCACACAGGATTCTTAACTACAACCAATAGATTGGACCTTATAAATGAAAATTTCTAGGTATATTCAACTTCTGCCATGTGAATATGGTTGTTAATGTTGCACCTACTTCGATAGCATATACCACCAAATTATAGAGCTAAACTAATGCTTTAGCTATTAATTATTTTTGGTAGAAAATTCACTACACAAAAATGGCAAACTGATAAATGCATCAATGACTATTCAATACTAACTGATAAATGCATTTTCATAATTTTCAAACAATCCTTAATTTACAAAAATATAAATAGAACACAATAAATTATGAAGTTAACATCAAAAAACAATTATTGATAATCAATGTTGCTCGAAAGTCAAAGCACAATTATTCCAAATGAAACTATACTACAATAAATAATATTATGGGCCATATAAAAAAAACGTAACAAGTTCTTACTTTACCTAAAATATAGGTCATATAGGTTGGAAAATTAATAAAATTTGTGATGGATCACATAATCAGATAGTAAATAATAATTAAAAAAATCAACATTAAAGAGTTTCCATCATTACTAGCATGTTTATGATATATTATCATGCCATTGTATGTACTATGAACATTTTAACTCCCATCTGAAATACCTCATTCAACATACTATGCATTCATCCCTTGCCTCAACAACTCGGTCTCTGTCATTGCTGTCCACCACAAATATAAGACCCCGTGTGTTCTGAAAGTAGTGCCTCCATAAGGGATGGATCTTGTCCTGACCCCCAACAACATATTCTTAAAATTACATTGGATGAAACTCTACAATTTTTGTACACTGCAAGAATATCCCATTTTGGAAGAAATTTAATTTTAAGGTGAAGCTAAATAAGTTTGTCATTTTCATGGAACAGTAGAGTACTTTAACTCGATAATTAGGTCCATTAGCCATGGACACTACTATCACAAGTGGTTAAAAATTAAATTCCAAAATAGAGCAAATTTTTGTTAGCACTACTGCCACCTACAGTTCCTCCAAAATAGAGCAAACTTTAACCAAAATCAAAAATAAAAAGCCACAAAATCAACTAAACTTTAACCAAAACCAAAACTAAAACCCACACAATCAACCAACAGTTACACAAAAATATACACAAAACCCAAACCAAACTTCAACCAAAATCAAAACTAAAAAACTAGAAATTTAACAACAAATATATATATACAAATATTGCTACAAAATAGAAATGAGAGCTAGAGAGACTTACCTTGCTTTGGGTAGGGTTTGTGGTTTTGGGTAGTACTTTTGTGTTTGAAATTTTGGAAAAGAAATGGTGGGTTTTGAGTAAAGAAGAAGAGAGGAGGAGGGGAAGTGGGTTAAGGAAGAGGGAGAGGGAGAGAAAATGTGGGTGAAAGGAAAATATCTGAAGTAAAGAAGTGGGAGACCAAAAATGAGAGGCCAAAGTGGTGGGAAGGTGAAAAAAATAAGTGGGAAGTCTGAAAATTTTTAAGTGGTACAAGGAACCTATACCAGCGCTTTTGGAGAGACCTATTCTAGCGTTTTTGGAAGTGCTGGAATAGGTGGACCCTATTCCAACACTTTCAAAAGTGCTGGGACAGGTCTCTCCATTCCCTTATGTAGAGAGGCCTATCTTAGCACTTTTTGAAGCGCTGGAATAGGTTGACCCTATTTTAGCGCTTTTAAAAACATCGGGATAAGTCTTTTCATTAGCATTTTCTTGATTAATAGTAATATAAATAGTTCAAATTATAAATAGTAATATTTAATATTTTCTTGATTAAAAAGATTGAATATAATACTTTAAATTAATAAAATATAATTTAACAGTACAAATTAATAAAATAAATTATATTAATTAATAAAAATATTTTTTAATAATTCAATAAAAAAAAATTAATTTAATTTAATACTTCAAACTAATTTAATATATTTTAATTCAATACTTCAAATTAATAAAATATAATTCCTCACTAAAAATTAGTAAAATATAATGTAATAGCTAAAAAAAAGGTAAGATGAGACTTGAGGACCAACAATATTAAAATATAATTTAATATTTTAATTGGATTGGGTGTATAAAACTCATTTACCCATTAAAACCTCTTTAACTAATTGCTTCTAAACCAAACCCAACCCAACCCAATTATTATGGGTAAACCCCAACCTACCCAATTACCCCAATTATCAAAATTACCAAAATGCCCCTAAAGTGTAAATGACCAAAGTACTCTAAAATCTTCAAAAATGACCAAAATATCCCCAAACCTCAAAATTACCAAAATAACCACGAAACCTACAAAATAACCAAAATACCCTCGAAACCCAAAAAATGACCAAAATACCCCTGAAACCTAAAAATGACCAAAATACTCCCAAAACCCATAAAATGACCAAAATAAGCCTAAAACCAAAAAATGACCAAAATACCCCCGAAACATAAAAAATGATGAAAATACCCATGAAACCCAAAAAATGACCAAAATACCCCCAAAACCGTAGAAAATGTCCAAAATACCTCCGAAACCTAAAAAATGGCCAAAATGACCTCGAAGCCTAAAAATTAACCAAAATAACCCCGAAACCTAAAATTGATCAAAATAACCCCCCAAAACCTAAAAATGACCAAAATACCTTTGAAACCTTAAAAATGGTCAAAATAACCTCGAAGCCTGAAAATTGACCAAAATAACCTAGAAACCTAAAAATGATCGAAGTACCCTGAAAGCCTAGAAATTAACTGAAATACCCCTTGAAACCTAAAAAATGACAAAAGTACCCCTGAAACCTATATATGACCAAAATAACCCCTAAACCTTAAAATGACCAAAATACCCCGAAACCTATAAAATGACGAAAATGCCCCTTAAATCTGTAAGTTGATAAAAATACACAATAAACCTAAAAAATTACCAAAATACTCCCTAAACATAACAAATGACCAAAATACCCCCTAAACCCCTATTTTGGTAATTTTAGAGGTTTTGGGTGTATTTTGTTCATCTTATAGGATGAGTGGTATATTGGTCATTTTAGATATTTTGAGGGGTATTATGGTCGTTTTATAGGTTTACAGGTATTTTGGTCGTTTTAGGGGTTTTAGGGTTTTTTTGGTAATTTTAGAGGTTTCAGGTTGTTTGTGGCCATTTTTGAGGTTTTGGGTTTATTTGGGTCATTTCAAAGGTTTATGGGTATTTTTGTCACTTTATAGGTTTGAGGGTATTTTGATCATTTTTTAGGTTTCAGGGTTATTTTGGAAATTTTTTAGGTTTAGGGGGGTATTTTGGTCATTTTTAGGTTTCGGGATTATTTTCGTCAATTTTTAGGCTTCAAGGTTATTTTGGTTATTTTTTAGGTTCCAAGGAGTATTTTGGTCATTTGTAGGTTTCAAGGTTGTTTTGATTAATTTTTAGGCTTCTGGGTTATTTTGGCCATTTTTTAGGTTTCGATGGTATTTTGGTTATTTTTTAGGTTTCGGGGGGTATTTGGGTAATTTTTTTGGATTTCAGGGGTATTTTCGTAATTTTTAGGTTTCGAGGGTATTTTGATCATCTTTTAGGTTTCAAGGGTATTTTGGTCATTTTATGGACTTCAAGGGTATTTTGGTCATTTTTAGGTTTTGGGGATATTTTGGTCATTTTATCGGTTTCAGGGGTATTTCGGTCTTTTTTTGTGTTTTGGGGGTATTTTGGTCATTATTAGGTTTCTAGGGTATTTTGGTAATTTTTTGGACTCTGGGGGTATTTTGGTAATTTTTTTGGGTTTTTGGGGGTATTTTGGTCATTTTTTCGGTTTCAGGGGTATTTCAATTAGTTTTTATATTTCAGGGGGATTTTGGTCATTTTTAGGTTTTTGGGGGTATTTGGGTCATTTTTTGGATGTCAGGGGTATTCTAGTAATTTTTTGGTTTTGGTGATATTTTGGTCATTTTATCGGTTTTAGGGATATTTCGATAATTTTTTGTGTTTTGGGGGTATTTTGGTAATTTTTAGGTTTCGATGGTATTGTAGACATTTTTTGGACTTTAGGGGTATTTTGGTCATGTTTTTGGGGTTTTAGGGTATGTTGGTAATTTTTAGGTTTTGGGGGTATTTTGGTCATTTTTTTGGTTTCAGAGGGTATTTCAGTAATTTTTTCTATTTCGGGGGGATTTTGGTAATTTTTAGATTTTGGGGGTATTTTGGTCATTTTGTTGTATTCGGACGATATTTTGGTCATTTGATAATTAACAAATCCCTATAGGTGATTTTTACAGGTTTCAAGGGTATTTTGGTCATTTTTTATTTATTTTGGGTGTATTTTAGATATTTGTTTTGGCTTTGGGGGTGTTTTAGTCATTTTTAGGTTTCGATGGTATTTTGGTCATTTTTGGGGTTTTGGGGGTATTTTGGTCATTTTTAGGTTTTTAGGGGTATTTTGGTCATTTTTTGGGCTTTGGAGGTATTTTTGTAATTTTTAGGTTTCGGAGGTATTTTGGTCATTTTTTGGGTTTTAAGGATATTTTCGTTATTTTATGGTTTTGGTCATTTCTTAGGTTTGGGGGTATTTTGGTCATTTTTTTAGTTTTAGAGGTATTTTGGTCATTTTCTAGAAATTTAGATTTTATATTGTTTATTTAAATTTTAGATGGGTTTTAGTGGGTATTAGTGGGTTTATCCATTAAGATCCATATAATTAAATAACCAAAAATACACTATAGGTGACCTATCCCAGTGCTTTTGGAGCGCTAGAATAGTGCTGGGATAGGTCTTTCCCCATAAGGGAAATCAGTAACCCTATCCCAGCGCTTTTAGGCTTCCTATACCAGCATTTTTGAAAAACGCTGCTATAGGCCTCCTATTGCAGCGCTTTGTAAAGTGCTGGTTTTGAGCCGCCGTAATAGGATTTCCTATACCAGTGTTTTCAAAAAGCGCTAGTACAGGCTTATCTATTACGGCGATTTGTAAAAACGCCGGGAAAAAAACGCTGGGATAGGATGATTTTTTTGTAGTGAGAGAAGTTTTGAAATTTTAACTTTTATAAATATCATGTACCTAAAGGCTAAAAAACAAGATTCATAATTGTCTTGCGTAAAATAATAATAATAATAATAATAAGAGCACTCACATTTGCTATGGTAAAATGAGTTCATCAAAAAAAAATTGCTATGGGATAGCCAAAATTTATTCAATCAACTCTAAAAATCACTAATATCTACTTATGAATTCATTGTGCAAAATGCATTTTAATAATACTTGTGCAAATATACACGAGCACCACAGCAATTATGCAGTTTTTTTTCCTTTGAGAATGACAGAATAGAATGGATGATGATTACGGTATTTAAAGAGAAGAAAACAATTAAAGAAATCAATAAAAGTTGAAATTTTAATAAAATAGAGTTTAGAAATAAATAATTTGATATGGTTTTTTTGAAAAAAAAGTTAGGTAAACTATAGATTTTATGATAAAATAGATAATAACTTTTGTAAAAAAAACCAATGTGAATGCTCTAATAAGAAGAAGAAGAAGAAGAAGAAGAAGAAATAATGAAATCAAGATAAAAAAAAAAAAAAATCATGCTTTTTCCTTACGAAAGGAAAGAGAAACTAAGTTAGTCTCTACGTATATTAGACTTGTAGTGACTATGCACTTTACAATTCAATAAATCAAAGCCAAAAAAGATTCCTCTCATTCCCCTTTTAGACAGCAGTGCCTATAAAACAAAGCACGATCACTGCACGATCACTATGATGGTCTCAGAACTAGTACACATTCCTTTTACACATAGATAGGTCTCACACAACGCAGGGGAGCTTCTCTAGCTCAGGATTTTACCATTTTCATGGATCCCCCATCTGATGTAGCTTTTCTTCTTAATTTAGATTCTGCTAGAACTATTTATTTTCGTGATGTAGCCTCTGTTGTGGAAGGCAGTTAGTTTCTTTATTAATGTATTATCCTTTTCACCCAAAAAAAATAAAAAATAAAAAATAAAGGGTCTCACATGTGGGTCAAACACATGAAACGTATATTTAATTATTTATATGAGGGAGAAGTGTAGCACACACGGGTCTACAAAATAAATCTTATTCTAAATCTAAGATTAAATAATATATTTTACATAAAAAAGAGTGTATGAATTAATCTATATATAATGCTTGTATTGGCTCCACACTTTGTTAATTAATTAAACAATGTGGAACCCTTCCAAGTATGCATACCATTTTGATCATATTGTTTGTTCATGGGAGAAGTTCTTAAACTTAATATTTCAATATTACGTACCATTATAACGTGTTAAGGCTAGAAATTAAGATTCATAATATTTTTTCACTAGAAAAAAAATTGTATCCTTGAATCAAGGTTAAAACATAAATTTTCCGTACATAAGAACATCTTATTTATTCTTAATATAATATATTAGGCTTTATTGGTTTTACGCTTTATCAATCGGTTAAGCAAAGTAGATACCTTTCATTCTCTCTTAGATGTCTAGGTCTATAATACAAAGACAATCGGGATGATGTTATCAAACACAACTAATCCATATAGCTCACAAAGAGAGAGAAAAATGGTAAACCCTTGGCAACCTTGTTTTATTATTGTCTCTATTATCATCATCATTATCATTATTAATATTATGTTTCATTGCTCATTACTACTGTTATTAATGTTACTCTTATTGTCTTGTTATTGTTGATAAGAGTAATACTATAACCACAAACTATTTTACAATATTTTTACAAACTGTTAATGTGGTCGGCTTCTTACTGGTTTTCATCTAGATCTACCATTAACATTACTTTTTTCATTTACCAATCATCACTAATCACCATAGCAATAGTTTGTAAAAGATTTTATAAAAAAATTTGTATCTCTAGCATTACTTTGTTGATAATGTTGCTAATATTATAATTATTTCTCTACTACTCTACTACTAATTAATGAATTACTAAAATTTAAGGATTAAAATATAGCATCCGTTATTAAACTGATGTCATGTGATAGCCTCACATTTTCCCAACATGTAAAAGAACTAATTCATTTCTTTGGCTCATAGATATTTATTACTTAATTTAGGATATCAAACTTTATACCTCTTAATTAAATCTTAATGGCCTGTTTGGATGGAGGGGGAAGGAGGGAGAGTAGAGGGGAGTAAAGTAAGATTAGCTAAAAATAAGCTAATTTTGTACTAAATCTACTCTACTCTACCCCCCTCTCTCTCCTACAATCTAAACAGACCATAAGTCTTAACTAAACTTAATAATAATAGTAATAAATGACAAGAAGTGATCAATTATACCTATAAAATTCTTCTCAAGAAAAATTATACCTACAAAATTCATTAAATGTTGCAAATAATGCTCTTTTTTAAAGCTGTAATCTGTCGAGCATTGTAATTGATCAGTATCTTAGATGATAGAATATATAGCATATTATTGGAAGTTGGAACCATGTTGTACTGTGATTTTGTAATATCCTAATATATTCTAATACAACATACTTTTGTTCTCCACTTTTTAATGTTTTATATATATTTTTTTCTTTTTTAGAATTGAGCTTTCATCTCCAAAAAAAGAGGGGGGGGGGGGGGGGTTGTGATATTCAAACAAGTGAGTGATCGTACGTTTCTTAAAAGTTTTTTTTTTTTTTGGTGAAACGTTTCTTAAAAGTTTAATAGTTTATGACTGTCCATTTTTATTGTCTAATGAAGCCACATTCCTCTCTCAACTAGCAGTTACACAATCTAAGGAATATTGCCTTGATACTTATAAAAGTTTTTGATGGAAAAGTGCCAGTTGGGTTTATATTGTTGTAAAATTTGTATTCGTCACTACTCACTATACTATTGTTTCGTCTGAAATTGTGGATTCCACTATAATTAATTAGATTAGAAGATATACAAGTTAATTAGAGAGTTTGAGATAAGTTGATGAGTTCTACTTGGGTAAAATATTTAAAATTATATACCTTGAAGTAAACTTTAGAGTATTTTAGATTGCATTTGTAATCATTGTAATTTTATTAAATTTAACTAAAAAAGTAATAGATTGGAAGTATTTGCTCATTTCCCAAACACAGAGGGAGAAATTGGTCGATTTCAAAGATAAGGGGGAAAATCATGTACCCCAAACATAGACAAGAAATTTCTTCCCCATTATTTTTTTGTTAAACTATGGTTAATATCATATAAATAATTAAATATAAATATTCAAGTACTTCGACTGGAATGGTATTTTAGAGGTGTGAGAAAAAAAAAAAAAAAAAAAAGCAACTACAAATTTTACTATAAAACGTTTACAAACTGTTGTGGTAATGATTGTGATTGGTAAACTTTAACAAGAGTTTACTTCTCACGTTTGGTAAGTTTACTTCTCACATAGTGTGAGCTTTACTTTTCTTCTTTTCTTCCTTCCTCAAACGTGGGAAGCCTAAGAGTGTGTCCACTGGAAGTCAATCTGTCTAGATACTAAGAAGGCAGACACAGAACTTTACCATGGAAGCTGAGGTTCTCGACCATATACTGAAAATGAAGCTCACTATGGATGAAGATGAGGCTATTACAATCCGATCAGTGAAGAGAGATGAAATTTTAGAGGAATTTTCCCTAAGTCTAGTAGGGCGATTTCTCACACCGAAACAAATCAACCTACGGGCTGCAAAAAATGTGCTGCGATCCATGTGGAAGCTTAGTGACGATATAAAGATAATTGAAGTGGGTGAGGGGTTGCTACAATTCAAATTCTCGATGGAGAGCCAATTGATGTGGGTGTGGAACAATAGACCATGGTGTTTCGACAACCACCTCCTGGCCTTGTGAAGATGGGAAAAAGGGATGTCCATCAGGTTGGTAACATTTTTGGATTCAAGTGTGGGGTTTGTCGTTTGATCTCATTAACGAGGAAGCAGGGAATGACATTGGGAGGAGCATAGGCGAATTGGTGGAAGTGGATTGTAAAGCCTTCAAATCTAACCAATCCTGTTTCTTGCAGATTCGAGTGGAGGTCCCACTTGATAAACCACTCCAACGGGGAGGATCGGTGATTAGCTCGGAAGGTGAGATGACACGGGTGGCATTTAGATACGAACGGCTGGTGGGGTGGTGCTTCAACTACAGACTGATCGGTCATGAGCTGAAAGAGTGCCAATCACTGGTTAGCATTGAAGATGGAAGTCAACCCTATGGGGAATGGCTCAGGGCAGGAATGAAGGGAAGACAAGTTAACCCTACCAACCGAAATCAACATACAAGAGCTCCAAACACCACCGCAACAGCTTCGCCTGAACCCGATATGCACAGGGAGCCTGAAATCAGTTTTTTGCCGAAACAGGGGAACGGTTCAGCAACTTTGGAAGTTACGCTAACTCCTTCACGTCCCATAATGGCCCAATCACGTCCCATGAATTCCCATACTACTTCCACCATGTCATCACAACTGGCCTCCATTAATGAAACTGTTTCACACCTACAGAATTCAAACCCCATAAAAACCGATTCCCATAACGCCGCAACAACACATACTACTCCCACCACGTCATCACAGTTGGCCTTCAGTAATAAAACTGTTTCACACCTACAGAATTTAAACCCTATAAAAACCAATTCCCATAACGCCGCAACAACACAGCCACAGCTGGAAAGCTTGAAACAATCAACCTTGGATAAACAACAATTAAAACACCTAGTAAATGACACCGAAAATCATGCCACTAACCTATTCCTAGTCCTAATAATCTACAGCGCAAACCAAAATAAACCTCAAACCCTAGACACACCACCCTCACATGCTCCCTTATGTGACCAACTTAAAAAGCCAAACACAAAACCCATGCAGAAAAAATTCACACCCATCCCAACCAAAACACACACTGAGTCCCCACAGTCTAGTATAATGAAAGCGGGCACCAAAAGATAGCATGACAGCAACCATGGGAGTGATGAGGCCAAGTGATGCAAGTTTGAGGAAAGCACACTTCAAACTGAATTACCAACAGTGGAGGCTGAGGCTCAGCCCCGCCGATCACAATGATTGTCCTAAGTTGGAACTGTTGGGGGCTTGGGAACCACCGGGTAGTTGAGGTCCTCGCCAAATTGGTGAGGCAAAAAGCTCCCACAATTTTGTTCCTCATGGAAACAAAGTTGTCTGTTCATGAGATGGAACCTATAAAGACGGAGTTAGGGTACCCTTCCATGCTAGCTGTATCAAGTGAAGGAAGAAAAGGAGGTTTAGCGTTGTTGTGGGCTACTAGGGTGGTTGTCGACACACAAACCTATTCTCCGAACCACATAGATGCTAATATATATATGCAGAACTCACCTTCATGGAGGTTAACTGGGGTGTATGGGCATCTAGAGGAGGAGAGAAAGGCGGAAACTTGGAGGCTTATGTGACACCTCCATGCACGTGGGACATTACCATGGTTATGCCTAGGAGATTTTAACGAGATTTTGTCATCCAATGAGAAAAGGGGTGGCAATCCTAGACAGGTAACACCTATGGTAGCATTTCGGCATACTCTTCTACATTGTGGGCTGGTTGATCTTGGATTCAGGGGCTACAGTTCACTTGGAGGAATGGTCGGTATGGGGCAGCGTTTGTGGAAGAGAGATTGGATAGGTTTGTTGCCACAATTGAGTGGAGGGAGTTGTTTCCTAAGGCCACAGTGCACCATCTTGATGTGGCTTATTCTGATCATGATCCAATCCTGCTGGACATGGTCCCAGCTATCTACCCTCAACGTCGACATCGTCGAATACAACGTTTTGAGGAGAAATGGGTGACATATCCCAATTGTGAAAACATTATTCGGGATTCATGGAGTCAAGCTCAACCACGAGGCAGCCCAATGTTTTGCCTTTTTGAAAAAATAAAAAAGTGTCGAATGGACCTTATAGCATGGAGTAAGCAGACCTTCGGTAATACTAGAGCCATGTTGGATGCCAAGCAGGGAGAATTGGCTAATTTGATACGTGGAGGATTTGGGCAGAATATGGAAAGAATAAATGGGGTAAAGAAAGAGATAAGGGAACTATTACATCATGAGGAAGTTTTTTGGCGACAAAGATCAAGGTCAATTTGGCTATCAACGGGGGATAAAAATACAAAATTTTTCCATCAAAGGGCAAGCCAAAGACGAAGAAAGAATAATATAGATGGGATGTATGATAATGATGGGGTATGGCAAACAGGAGGGGAGGAGGAAGCAAACATAGCGAAGGGGTATTATAAAAACTTGTTCACTTCCTCAAACAGGTTGAAGATGGAGAGGGTGATAGAGTCAGTGGATCGGGTGGTGACGGAGGAAATGGCACAATCATTGGTTCGGCCATACACTGAAGAAGAAGTAAGGACAGCCCTCTTTCAAATGCACCCATCCAAAGCATCGGGTCCTGATAGTATGTCGCCTTTCTTTTTTCAAAAATTCTGGCATATAGTAGGGCATGATGTCACTAGTGCTGTTTTATCCTTTTTACGACCAGGCAGATATTTATGAAAAATGAATTTTACACATATTGTACTCATCCCAAAAAAAAATGACCCAAAAAATATTATGGATTTCCGCCCTATCAGCTTGGGTAATATTGTATCTAGGATCATTTCTAAGGTCCTCGCAAACAGGATAAAATGTATTTTGCCCAATGTAATATCTGACTCTCAGAGTGCTTTTATGCCTGATAGAAGTATAACAGATAACACCACAGTGGCCTTTGAAATGTTACACTGTATGAGAAATAGGAGAAAAGGAAGAATGGGCCACATGGCAGTGAAGCTTGGCATCAGCAAGACATATGACAGAGTAGAGTGGGAGTTTCTATGAAGGATTATGCTCAAAATTGGTATCCTGATTCCTGAATCAATGGGTCCATTTGGCCATGGAAACAGTGAGTACCGCCTCCTACTCCATTCTCATCAGTGGTGAACCTACTGGCTTCATCACCCCATCCCGTGGCATTAAGCAAGGAGACCCTTTATCTCCCTATCTGTTCCTTCTATGTGCAGAGGGACTCTCCTCCCTTATCAGAAGAGCCATAGAAAACCATCTTTTGAAGGGCGTGGTATCCTGCAATGGAGGGGTTAAGATGTCACACCTCTTTTTTGCGGATGATAGCCTACTATTTTGTGAGGCAACAACAATGGAATGCAAAAACCTGCTGGATATTCTAGCAATGTATGAGGGTGCCTCCAGACAAGCTATCAATAGGTAGAAAACAACATTCTTTTTCAGCCCTAATACCAACCAAGGAGTGAAGCATGCAATTCAAAATATGTTGGGGGCACAAATCATGACAAACTCTGAAAGATACCTTGGGTTACCAATGGTTGGAGGCAAATCAAAGGTGAGCACCTTTAGGGAGATACAAGAGCGGGTAACAAAAAGGGTGATGGGATGGAAAGAGAAGCATATCTCAAAGGCCGGAAGAGAGGTGTTGATCAAAACCGTAGCATAAGCAATTCCAACTTACTCCATGAGCATGTTCAAGTTCCCCAAAAAAATTTGTGATGACATCAATTCAGCCCTAGCAAAGTATTGGTGGGGGCAGACTCGAAATGAAAGAAAGATCCATTGGATCAATTGGGGAAAATTATGCAAGCCTAAAGACAAAGGGGGAAAGGGCTTTAGGTAGCTAAGCAAGCATGGAGGTTGATCCAAGGTGGGCCTTCTCTTTTTGTTAGGGTGTACAAGGCTCGCTATTTCTCTAATAGCTCTTTTATGGATGCTGATCTAGGGGCCAACCCTTCCTTTGTTTGGCGTAGCTTATTGGAAGCTAGGGATTTGATTAAAGCAGGCACGGCATGGATTGTGGGTGATGAGTAGAGCATTAGTGTTACGGATCATAGGTGGTTAACCCACCCACCTCTGTTCAGAACTGATGCTAATACAAACATGAAAGTGGCTGACCTTATTGACCACCGCACAAGACAATGGAACAGGCCATTAATCCACACTACATTCCTAGAATCTACCGCGGAGGATATCCACAGGATTAAGATTGGTGAGGGGGGTGTTCGAGACAAGCTTTGTTGGAAGGAGAATAAGAATGGGTGTTTCTCCATGAGGACAGCTTACAGAGTAGCCGCACTTCGACTCAAACAAACAGAGAATGTTGAACACTCCACTGCTAGAGAAGACAAAAGGTTCTGGAACAAGATGTGGAAGCTCCCTATACCCCCAAAGGTCCGAAATTTCATGTGGCGAGCGTGCTCTGATATACTCCCAACATCTGCAAACCTATGCCGAAGAAGAATACCTGTGGATCCTTCTTGCACTATCTGCAGACAACATGATGAAACAGTGGCTCATGTTTTATGGGAATGTCCATTAGCGAGGAACGTTTGGGCTATGGTAAAGGGAAAGTTGCAGAAATGCAATTCAGAAGCTCAAAACTTCTACACTCTTGCCCGACAAATGGAGGAAAAGCTACCAAAAAAGGAACTGGAGGTTTGGGTGATAGTGTCGTGGGCCATCTGGAATGCAAGAAACCGGTTCCACTTTGAAGAAAAGCAAAGCATGCCCAACGATATCCTGCATGGAGCAATGACCCTGCTACAGGAGTACCAGGAACTCTGCAAGACCTCCATTAGAACCTGAGAGTGCACCAAAAGCCCAATGGGCTATAGCCTTTTTAAGTTTACTAGTTACATTGCATGATTATTTATTTACGTGTGGTACTGTATTATGCTTAATAAATGTATGAATTTTGTTTTGTGATTAGTGACATACCAGTTTATAAATTTTATGTAGTTAAATTTACGATGTTCCTAGCATAAGTTATGATAAAAATATTAGACAACAATTTAAAATTTTCTTAGGCCTTACGCTTGCTCTGCCTCCAACGAATGAACATAGCATCTCAATGGCCCATCGTATTGTGTAGTAGTAAGAAGTCTTTGTGTGTGTTGCATTTTTGTTTGTTCCGTTGAAGATGAAAGCTCAAGATACGACAGTAGCTTAGGATAATGTATTTATAAACTACTAGTCATATTTTGTAGGTGTTGTGACATGATTGGTTATTGTAAGATTCAGTTATCCATGTGTACTAGCCGTTAAGAGTTTGTTAGGTGGTTTTTTTCATTCTGTCAGACTCTGTTTCAACTTAAGAACAGAGTCCTCTGTTTCTAAAAAACAAAGAGTGCTCTGTAATTGTAAATTAATTACATGTTCAAAGAGATTAACAGAGAATTTTAAACCAATCATGGAGCACTTCTTTTCCAGGATGGAGCTGTTATTTTACTACGCTATCTTGACTAGTTATGTCTTATTTTCTTTTCCTTATTTTCATAATATTTTCTTAACTGTTAATAGAATAATGTAAAAGTGATGTTCATTTCAAATATAATTGATACATAAAGAAAATTACCACTTTATTAACTTACGAAAATTTTTGTGTAGTTTCTTATTATTATAATAATAATTATTATTATTCTTCTTCTTATTATTATTACTTTAGACTGCTTAAAAAACTCTTCCATCACTTTGCTTTCACTTCAATTGTTGATTCACTGAGAAATTCGCAGCTTCAACAAATGAACACATCTCAATCAAGTTATTCCATGGCAAGAACTCAAATATTAAATGCAAAACTGTACAAAGCTTTGCAGAGCGAAGACACAAGGACAGTGGAACAACTTTGTGAAGAAGTTGAAGAGCATGGACTGCACATATTAATTATACACGATGACACAGTGCTCCAGGTGGCCAGTTATGCGAAGAAACACGACTTGATACTGAGACCTCTAGAGGAATTGCCTAATCGCCATCTTGATAAACTGACCCGCCAAAACCATATTGGAAACACTATCCTCCACGAGGCGGCCATATACAATTATTCAATTGATGTGGCAAAGAAAGTGTTAGAGAAAGCTCCAGGATTGTTATGCATGCGTAACCACCTAGGAGAGACGGCGCTGTTTCGATCAGTCCGTTATGGCAAGCAGATCATGTTCAACTTTCTTGCCAAAAAAATTGCTGATTATGATGAGCCCAATCAGAAACTCTTCCTCCAGAGGAGTGATAAAACCACAATTCTACACATTGCGATCCTTGCACAGCATTTTGGTTAGTTCTCTTTGATTCGTAAAAATCATGTAACTATGCACTCATTTCATCTTTAAGTAATCTATTTTATTGTCTTCTTTCCCTTGTTTAAAATTTGAAAACAGAGTTGGCCTTGGACATTGCAACTAAGTTCGGACAATTACTTGGGGAACGAGACGGGGATGGGATGACTGGCCTTCAGCTTCTATCATGCAACCCTGGAGCTTTTCAACGTGATGGTGAAAAGGGATTACTCAATTCTGGTTGGTATAATTGAACTTATTATGCAGTAGATAAAAATAAATGGAAAAAAAAAAAGTTTGACTAAATTTCTTAATAATTCCCTCTCGTAAAAGTCATTATGCTATATTCTTGGATAGTTTACATGAACTTCGTTTAATATTCTGTTTTATGGTACAATTAATTTTATATGCAACAAATACTGACCCATTTCAAGAACAGTCATCTTACATTATAGTTCCACCAAGCAAGAAGCAATGGAAAAACAAAAGCAAAAATATCAATGTGCTGTCAAGCTTGCCAATTTCCTAATAGAAAGAGATATGTCATGGGAGACTACTTATCCTGGAATAGACCAGGGTAAGCCTACCCTCCACAAGCACGGTGGTAGTTCGACGGTAGAGGAGAGTTGCGAAGGGAACCCCCATGAGTTTTCTTGGTGCAGAGGACGGGGCAACAAAAAATCCATATGCAGCAATAAAAACTCCTTTGTTCCTAGCAACTAAGTCAGGCTGTGTAGAGATTGTTGAACAAATATTAAGCTTGTACCCCCAGTCAGTTGAGCATATTGATGAGAAAGGGCGAAATATATTGCATATAGCAATCAAGTACCGCCAATTAAAGATTTTCGAGCTTGTAACAAAAATGGAGTGATCATTGAATAGACTAGTACAAAAAATTGATGAAGATGGGAATTCCATACTAGACACAGTTGGGAAAAAAATAAGGATTATGTGCCTGAGAAGATGCAAGGCCCTGCACTTGAATTGCAAGAGGAGTTGGTTTGGTTTGAGGTATTACACTTCTATCACCCTTTTTTCTCGTATGCTTTAGGTGTTCATGCTACCACATACTCAAACACAAACACATCCACACTATTCTTTATGACATTGTAGAGTGTAGACTACATATTCTCACCGTGGTTGAAGTTCACTTGATGCACAATTTTGAATCTCTAATGGCTTTGATCTTGATTCTAGAATTTTACCAAAGTCAAAAGAGTATCATGGTCTCCAAAATGTCATTTTATAATTTTCTTTTATAACTATGTTTGTCCTTGCCTCTCAATTTAAATAGTTATTCTTTTTTTTTTATGCTATCATATGCAGCGTGTGAAGGAAGTTACGCCATCCCATTACTTTGATCACCGCAACAATCAAAAGTTGACTGCAGAGGGATTATTTGATAAAACAAATAAAGAACTCCGGCAAAAAGCCATAGAATGGATAAAGCGCACTGCTGAAGGATGTTCACTTGTGGCTGTTCTCATTGCTACTGTTGCCTTTGCCGCAGCCTATACAATACCTGGAGGCTCAAATGGTCAGACTGGTGCCCCAGTCCTCCTCAATCAACCATTTTTTGTGGTTTTTCCGGTGGCAGACGTACTATCAATTTCATTTGCTTTGACATCAGTGGTTGTATTTCTTGGAATCACCGCATCACCATTTCGATTTGCAGACTTTAGACATTCTCTTCCTAATAAGTTGACATACGGCTTAACTTTGTTGTTCTTCTCTGTCCTCATCATGATGATAGCATTTGCAGCAACAGTTCTCCTTATGATACACAATGGGGAAGGGTGGAGAAAAGTCGTCCTATATGCTGTCTCTTTCATTCCAGTTGGGCTCTTTGCACTTTCATATTACTCTCTCTATCGATCACTATCAAAAACCTACAAGTACTTGCTCAAGAAGGCATGGCAAGTAATTTCTCAGAGTCACTGTTTATCTAGGGAAACCAAAGGGGTCACTTTAACCTCTAATTCCACAAACCCTCAATACACCATGTCCGTTTGAGGGAGCTATGATGTTAGGCTTTTGGAATCACTTGTTGCTCATAGGATTTTCCTATTGATGAAAGTGACACAACATGAGCTACTATAATTTTATTTTATTTTTAAATGTGTTGAATACTACCAAGAAAACTATGTAATAAATGTTTGTGTCTTAGACATAATGTAGCTCAAAATTGTGTTGAATAAATGTCTGTAACTCTTTTCTTCTCCCCCACAAAGGAAAAAGTTGGGATAGTTTAAATAACAAGTTGAGAACCAGTGCAATGCTTTTAATACAAAGAAGCTTAAAAAACAAAAAGTAATAATAATAAATATTTGTTTTGGGTCATGAATTCTTTTACTTAAGCATTTTGTTACGTCTAACCTTTTACCTCCGAAAAATTCTCTCTCCGCCTGCAAGAATCACCATAACATCAATCACCTCATCTATCATGGGGCTCTTTAATTCACCAATCCATCCCCATAATAAGATTTAACAACAATATTTCATTACAAACCGTAGAATAATAGTTTGAATGTTATTTATGTAGAAAGAATTTCGAATTTTAATCTTTATATTATTCCATAATACTATTTAGAAACTTTAGTTAAAGTAGATACTGTTCCACTAATTATCAGGTCTTTTTTCTTGCTTCGACTGTGACGCTCCACACGTTGAAATGCAAAGAGTGGGATAGCTAAGATTTATCTTTTATTTTTTATTATTACTTTTTTTAATAATTTGAAAGTTGAGGATGAGCAGCATCGAGATGCCAATTTAGCTGGAAGTCTCTTGACAATAGTTAGTTAAGAATTGAGTTGCTTTTTAGTTTACAAAACATATTCTTTGCCCTAATAGGGTGTGGCTCATTTTTTCAGTGATAGAAATAAGAGAAAAGAAAAAGTGTCATTATTAAATAGTCCTTACCAAAAAAAAAAAAATTATAATTAACATTTTAAAGTTTTTATCCTGTAGTAAGTTTTTATTTTTTTTCATGAGACCATCCTTCATTAGTTAGACTCAAGTAGACATGGCAAAACAGGTTAGAATTTTCTGATCCAACTCGACTCGAAAAATACCTGACACAAACCCAATTTTTTGACCCGAAGCAAAAACGAATTGATCTGTGACCTGACCCGTGTTTTTTGTAGGTCAACCCGACCCTCGACCTAACCCGACCTGAACCCGAACTAGAACTATTTTTTAAAACTTTTTTTTTAGGTAAAAATAATAATAAAATTAAGACAATATTAGTTAAATTGTTTGTTGTGAGTTTTAAGGAAACAATTGAGACATTTACGTGACTGCATGCAAATTAATTGAAAGATAAATAGTTAAGCATTTTGTAATCAGTAAAAATTTTTAGATATCAAATAGCAAAATATATACCAAGATAATCTTGTTACAGTAGAGTTAAAAACATAAATTTAAAATTGTAGACATGTGTGAGAAACATTCACAAATGTGAACATAGTGATGCCAAAATATCAAATTAGCATAAATTATGAATTCTTAGACCTAATTTTTTAATAATTTATGTTCAAAATAAACGATTTTTCCTAAAATGTATGTTGTTTAATGATAATATGATATTCATAAAAGAGACTATATATATAAATATATATATATATATATATATATAAACAATCAAACTTTAATGTATATCTCAAATTGAAATAGAATACCAACCACAGTTGATAGTAGATTATAAAATTTATTTTCAATATTGTAAATTTCTTATATGTTTTTACTCTTTGTCAAATGAGTTATCCATGTAATAAGTCATTTGTAATTTTATTTTATATTTTGGGATGTTGATATTGTGTAGAAATAAAACTTGTGTATTTGTTTTATTTATTTTCATGCTATTTTGTTTTAGATAGCAATGTTAGGATTTGTATAATTTTAAAATTATTAAATAAATATTAATAAGTTTAATTGAGTTCATTCTTAATATAAGTGGTGAATTCAAAGTAATTTATTCTACATTAAGCAATTTGTTACATTACTTTTCAAATAGAAAATACATGATTTTTTCTTAAAAAAAAAAAAAAATTCATGTGAAAAATACGAGTCAACCCGACCCCCCTGTTTTGCATGTCTAGACTCAAGTATCAAGATTGGGATTTGCGGGAGACATGGAGAGCAAAGAACTTAACCGTACATTTAATCCCTTTTTTTTTAAATGCTATTTAAATAGTCTTACACTTTTAATTAGCCACAATATATATTTCGTTTAAAAATGTACACTATCATAATTATTATTATTTTTGAAATCTTTATTTTCTACCAAGCTATATGGATCTTAATCAATTTTTTTTTTAATACAAGATAAAATTTTTATTCTAACCTAATCTAAGTGCATATATGTGTGTTATTTTTAACATATTTATTTTCTACCAAGTTATATGGATCTAAATCATTTTTTTTTTAATGCAAGATAAAAATTTTATTCTAACCTAATTTAAATTTATATATATGTGTGAAGTTTCCTCTTAAAAACTTGAATCTCGGTCCTTACCCCCCACATCCTACAAACACTTATACTTGTGAAGTGATTATTGCATCATGGAATGATTGATCTTAATTCTACCTTCTAAGTTGTGCCATTTGAAAGTCATTGACTACTTGTGCTGTTTTGCCTTATTTACAGATTTTACTAATGACAACTCCGACATCGCAACATGAAGGGCCTCCTTCACGATGCTCCAAAATAGACTCCATTCTTCATTATGCAATTAGCCTTCAAGCGGAAGCGTACATAATTAATTAATAGTGTAAACGTGAGTCACGAGAGAATGAGACATGACTTCATCCACACTAGAGAAATGTTTTGTACCTTTCAAACAAATATTCATAACAGTCTTCTGTTACAAAAATCGGAAAAGAAATGCATATATAAAAGAACATCGAATTTAGTATTTATACCATACTAATAGAGTTTACGAACTTTACCGTCAAACCGAGCAATAATAGCCAAAAAGTAGATTCCCCTTCCACTTTCTTAGAAGCACATGATATGATAGCCATGATCTATAAAACAGAGGGGCAGTCACAATGATAGTATGAGACACAACTAATCCACAAGAAATGGAGAGAGATTTGGAGGAAGGAAAAGAGAAAAAATGGGAAACCATTTCAAGGCTAAGGAAGCCTTATCTGGCAGCCTTATTTCTTCCCACTATTACATAGAGGTTTTTTAAAAATAAATTGGGGGGGCCATGGTCCCCCCAAAGGATAATGTTCCTCCCCCTCGATAACAGTCTTCTGTTACAAAAATGGGAAAAGAAATGCATATATAAAAGATGGTCCCCCCAAAGGATAATGTTCCTCCCCCTCGATAACAGTCTTCTGTTACAAAAATGGGAAAAGAAATGCATATATAAAAGAGTATCGAATTTAGTATTTATACCATACTAATGGTGTTTACGAGCTTTATCATAAAACCCAGCAATAATAGCCAAAAATTAGATTCCCCTTCCACTTTCTTAGAAGCACATGATATGATAGCCATGATCTATAAAAACAAAAGGGCAGTCACAATGATGGTATGAGACACAACTAATCCACGGTATGAGACACAACTAATCCACGAGAGATGGAGACAGATTTGGAGAAAGGAAAAGAGAAAAATTGGAAAACCATTTCAGTGCTAAAGAAGCCTTATCTGGCAGCCTTGGGCGGACAGTGGGACGTCATGAAAAGCTTCTTCGAGGAAAACGAAAATCACGCGCAACTCTGTTCTCAGATGACAGTAGAAGGGGATACTGCGTTTCATATTGCAGCATACAGTGAAGAAAAGGAACTGCTTCAACATTTGGTTAACTTACTACCAGCCACCTCTAGTTTGTTCGACGCCTTAAACAAGAAGAACCAACATGGTAATAATACTTTTCACGAGGTGGCCGCGACTGACAGAGTTGAAACAGCAGAATTCTTGGTTAGGAAACTCCAAGAGCCCTCTCAACTCTATTCAGGCGAAGGCACACTAGAAGGTCTTCTCAAGGCTAAAAACAAACTGGGTGAAACCCCGATATATAGGGCCGTTGCCCACGGTCAGACAAAAATGGCCAAATATTTGGCGACTAAAGTTTGGGATTTAAGTTATCACTTTCGAAGAGAAGACGATATGTCGATTCTCCATATTGCTGTCATAGGCCAACACTTTGGTCTCTCTGATCTCTCTTACTTATATTTAAATAACAAACTTTAGTACACGTAATTTTTCTACATATAGAAATAGCATGCTTTAACATGCTCTATCTTTCAAATGCAGACACCGCTATATGGCTACTGAGAAAGGACAAGGAACTTGCAGAAGAAGGGAAAGTAAATGAACTTGCAAGAAAGAAGGAACAAAATGGCTTTACATGTCTTCACCTGCTTGCGAAAATGCCACATGTTTTCGGAAGTTATTCGGAATTTTCCCACATGGGCAAACTGAAGAAATTCCTCTATAATTGTATGTCTCTATGGTTCTATGTGTTGTTCCATTTACTTCGAGCGCCGGAAGCATTCTTAATATTATGGTTTAGAACTAACATAGTAACATGATTAATTTAATCATATATATGTTCTTAGTACAGGCCTTCCTAGTCAGTTCGAGGATGATGACGTTTCTGATGATGGTAATGAAGCTCAAATACCGTCAAGTGATCAAATAAACACTTTCTTTGTATTCCTTCATTTGTATGCTATCATGCTTCTAACCAAGTATTTTATTCAAAGTGCAGCAATTTTAATTAAAGGATACAGAGCTATGTGGAGGGCTATAGCTAAAGGTGCGACCTTAATTATTTTACTTTGTGGGTATATATACAGTTCACCGGGCACAAGTCCTCTTTAATTTTTAAAGCTTTAGAATAAAAATCTTTTGTGTCAATCCTGCATCGAATGAAATACAAAAAATAAGATAGAAAATATTTATTTGCATATACTTACAAATACAAGTCCCTTATATCATTTTTTGTGTACCACTCTATATTTCACTAATAATATACTTGTTATGTATAGATTTTACTTTCCTTATAAAATAATTGGAATTGAAAATGAAAAAAAAAAAAATTATACACATAGCAAGCTGTGATTAATAGAATATAGAGTGATATACCAAAAATGGTACAGATGATTTGTATTTCATACTTACACGGCTATACCTATAACCAACACGGACTATTTTTATTAAAACATGAAAGGAAGAGAAATCTAGTGTTTTGCTATAAAGTCCATTGATTGGATTTAGGCCCCTTCCTCTATTTGGACAATTTTCGTTACAACGGGATGAAACTTTTTTTTTTTAGTATAAAATTAAGTAGAACTTGAGAGGAATAATATTATTTAACACAATCCACAAATACGATTCGTATTTTTTGTGGGTTAATAAATTGTAGAAATGGGTTTGGGGTGGAGAGCAAGCAAGCCACTTTAACATAATTACTATATAAGTCAACTTTTTGTTGATCTATGTTAGGTACCATATAAAGGTACCATATATGTGTATAGATTTATCTGCAAACACGTGAACATAAACCTATCTAAATATAGATCATAGTGTCTATAAGAATGATCATACAATACTCAAGATACTGCCAAGACAGCGTATAAGAACATGAAGCTGCAGATTCAAGGAATTGAAATTTAACAATTTCGACACATCGAAAGTCAATTTCTAGAATTTATATTTCAGCACATTAAGCCTAGTATGTGATTTGGGTTTCAGTCCAACTACACTTGGTATTTAAGTGAAACCCAAATGTATGCTATCTAAGACTTGGGAGACACTCTTTTGAGAACTAAGAGGTTTTGTACCTTCTACTCTTTCAAGCCATTACTAAAGAACACACACCTACTCATTGAACCGATGGAATCAAGTTGTTAACTTTCAACTATCAAGTGTACTAGAGATCTAAAGCTTCAATAGGATTTTGAAGTGTGTGGTTTGGGGGTTCGCATCGAAACAGTTCACTATAAAGGAAGTTTGTGAGATATAGAGCACAGTTCAATAATCAAAGTTAGATTTACTATGAATTTTTATTCTTGATTGTAAATCTCTAGCTTATAGTGAAACTGTTACCTCAAGATTGATTAGGCTATGTCCTCTTAGGTTTTTTCCTTTGAAAAAAGTTGTTTTGTAAGATTTCTTAGGTCATCATACCGTGTCTTAGTTAATTTTTAACAATTGCATGATAGTATATTTGTTTGTTTAACCTAAGGCTTTCATAGTTGATCTAATTTACAACTTGACCTTAAAACTGGGTAAACATTGTTTATTTAGGGGTCTAAATCTAAAAATCTACTTTATTAGCAATAAACACAAAATGATCTAATTCATTATTCATGTCAAAATGGGTTAAACCGTTTTGACACGAAGTCATTTAACTCAATAAATATTATTTTTATCCAACATAAATTTGAATTGTTAATACTGAAGCAAATGCTTACGAATATTAATGAATAATTTGTTCAAAATATAAAGTCTCTAACATTTTTACTGAAAAAAAAAAAAAAAAAAATCCCCTATTTAATTTTATCTTAAATTTTTTATAACTAAATTTGAGTGAAATTTCATTGATTTGAAATAAAAAAATTTAGGTCGTATTATACAAGTACTTTAATTGAAGTTATTATGAAATAGAATTTGTATAAAATATATTTATTTATATTTATTATAATTTATATGCTTATAATATATTAAAAACATATTAAGCATTTTGTGTCATATTCTTGGGTAAATTACACTTTATCACCTTAAATTATACTCCAAATTACACTTTATACCTTCAAACTTTCAAAATGCACAATTTACACCCTAATTATGCTGTTATCTTGGATGGTATCATGTAAAAAGTCCATATTGCCCCTATTCTCAATCCCTTAAAAACAAATACAGAATTTACAATTTGTTACCCTAAACTATACTTTCAATTATACTTTGCACTCTAAACTTTGGTTTTCCATCCAAAATAATGGTAGAATTGATGGCAAGGTGCAAAGTGTAACATGATTTATAGTTTAGAGTGCTAATCATGCATTTCGGAAGTTTATTGTGCAAAGTGTAATTTAAATTAAGTTTAGAGTAGCAAAGTATAATTAGCCCTATATTTTTTAGATGGGTTGAAACGAGTCATTCACTAATACAATATATTTGTTAAACAAGTTGGGACATTGTATCAATTTCCAACACATAGTGTTTATTAAACACAGAGGTCGTGTCATGTCAACCGACATAATATAAAAGGGTCATGTGAGTAGTGAAGAGTTTTGATACAATTATCAAATGAGTCAAATTAGTGTAGATTCATCATTCATGTAGTAAAAATTCCCTACTTTGACACAACTTTCCGATACAATATGAACACGATCAGCCAACACGAATTGTCTTCCCTCCTTTAGAGGATAGATTAGGAGTTATCCTTTAATTATGTAGGAGAAAAAAAAATTATTATTTCTATAAAATAATGGGCCTAGTATTACTTGACTCCCAATCATTATTGAACGAATATACTAAATTCTAAATATGGATGGGGTGTTCATTGTATAAAATTTTGATATTCTGTAGTCACTTATGTGATCTTCAATTTAAAACTATAAAGAGAGAGAGAGAGGATTAAAACTTACAAGTTATCAAGTTAATATTATATCAGTTGATGTGAACAGGTATAAATTGAGATAATTGTTGACAAATAAATTTTAAATTGGGATAAACCAAATTATTCGTTTATTAAATATAATCAGTTTCATTTTTATCCTCAATTTTTTTTTTCTATGTTAATTCTTCCATCTTTTTTTTTTTTTGGTCCATTTATTGCTTAGTTGGTTTAATTTATCTAATGCGCTAATGAATTCATTTAAATCAGGTTTTGTGTTCTTTGACTAAATTATGGTTCATAAAGTCAATATTTTCTGATTTTTCTTTTTTAAGAAATCATATTTTCTGAAATACATTATCCACTTTGGTAATACAATATTAATTTTTTAAAATTTTTTTAATTATTTAATTATATGTATTCACCACACTCCCCGAATTTTTTTATCCCTTTGCCTCTCCTACCCCGTAATGCCAATTAGCCACCCCAAGACTTGCTCATTTCTCAAAGCTTCTTCTCCCTCCGTTTCCAAGATACTCACTGCTGCTCCTTTATCAATTACTAATCTCTCAGTTTCTCCTCTGCAATTCAATCCCTTCGATATGCTCATTCCCTTGCAGTTGTAGGAGCCATAGTGTTGATTGGTACTCTTCGTGAGCATTAGCATTGAGGGGTTTTTAAACCCCCCAAGTTGCTATTTTAGCAACCCACCTGCTCAAATTGAGCTTCATTTGGAGTGAGTTGCTAAAAAATTTTAGCAACCATGAATAGTAAGGTTGCATATATACAGCCTACTATTCATAGTTGCTAAACATAAAAATAAATATAAAAGTACAAAAAAGAAGAAAGAGAGATAGAAGAAAAGAGAGAGAATGAATTGATAGGATAGTTTATATTATTTTATAGGATTGTATCTAAAAATAAAAACTAGAATGTTGGGTGTATTGTTGAATGAATTGGTAAAATAGATAAAGTAGTGTTTGAGAATGTAAAATATGTATTTTTTTTTTTTTTTACATCCCCCATTGCTAGTGCTTTCACATGAGAGTCGTAGCTCCTGTCATTGAACGTTTTCATGGATACAGTAGCATCTATTTGAAAAAAGCTGAGGAGATTGAGGGAAAATGAATAGTTATCAAAATTTCATTATTGTTTGTCAACACTACTTTTTTTTTTTTTTGAGAATAGTCATCACTCTTTTTTGAAGGAAAAGAAAAAGAAAATATGTATGAAAGCATATAAAATCAATCACGTACCAACTCAATAAGTTTTTGGTATATAATTCAATTTTATACTACTATATCAAAACAAAGTTAATCTCATCAATCTTTCACATAGTGATATCTACATGTTGAATCCTTATATGGATAATTTGATCTACTTGTTACAAGAGATACTGTCTAAAATTTTTTTTTAAAAAAAAATTAAGTTAATGTTATTTTGGTCAAGATACATAATGGCCTCTCTCTCTCATGCATATATGATGCATCATGTATATTGTATAGGATGGCCGGCTATTGATAAACTCTGGAAGATGAAGAGAATGCATTCATCAGCTTCAGAACTCACCAAGTCGCTAGTAGAGGCAGATTATACGTGGAAGGATTTTCCTTGTGAATTAAATAATGAAGACAAGACGACGATTTCCTTAGTGAAAGTAGACAAATCTGTTGACAAAGATAGAGGCGATCTCCTTTATCATTGTCAACAGATGTTTGACCTAGTTTGCCAACTAGGTCAAACATCTGGTACAAAGGAAGTGGGAGGAGAAGGCACATCCAAGGGACAACCCAGGGAAAGAAATCATCAGAAATCTTACCACCACCCATTGCTTGAAGCATCCAGCAATGGCATAGTAGAAATGTTTGACATGATGATTAAATCGTATCCACAGGTAATTGAGTACATCAGTAACGATGAGAAAAACATATTGCACGTGGCCATTGGCCACCGTCAGAGGGATATATATCGTCGGGTAAAGAAGATGGAAGTGATAATGAAATGTAGATTGGCTTCACGGATTGATAAGAATGGCAACACCCTATTGCATCATGTTGCAGAAGGGAAGACATATTATGGAAGAGAGTCAAGAGAACAAGCTGCAGGTCCTGCTTTCCAGTTGCAAGAGGAATTGAGTTGGCTTAAGGTAAGCTAGCTCTATCGAATATCAATTTTGGATAATTGGAAAATACATGATTTGAACCTTTGATGTATCATTCGGAAACACCAAGAGGTGAAAATCAATTTTTCTGTAAGGCTCTTAGTACTATATGTGTTATTATATAAAATATAAATAATAGAAATGTAATAATCACAATGCTAAATAAAAATCTTTTCTTTTCTCCATAGAACATGTCCTAAACTATAAAAATCATAGTATCTTTTTAAGAAAAAAAAAAAATATATATATATATATATATATATATGTATATATAAAAGTCGAGAAACACATCTTTAATTACCTTTTCTTTTATTAAATATATTTACAATTTTAGGGTTAAGATTTTCAAAAGTATCACCTAATTTCCTCAAAAAAATTAAATTGACCCAAATACATCTAAAAAATGAAGATGAGTTGTTAACCCATGCTTATGGCCCTTTTTTTTTTTTTTTTTTTAAGTTAAAAAAATACCTAAATAGGTTAAACTTAAGTGTTTCATTAATTTTTAAGATGTTAACCACTTCAAAAAATGATGTCAATTTGTGCACAAATTATCAGTAATTTGAAATTTTCGGGTGATGGTAGGGCTAACAATTAAAAAAAGGGTATCCAAATTTTATATATATGAAAAATTGGTATCAAAAATAAAAAATTGGTCCAAGGAACACTATAGAAACAAATTGGTCACTTAATCTATTCATGTGATTACTGATTATACAGTGAAACCTTGTGTGCATGTGTCTTAATTATGAATTTTGACTTTTTGTGAACATCAAACATGCTAAACTTGAGATTTGGGTGCCATGATGCTATCTGGTTACACAAAAATTACTTGTTTGTGTATATTTTTTTTTTTTTACTTAGAAAACTATTTGAAAATTATGGAATATAAAATTAGATAATAAACATTAATTTTATTTGGCTTGTAAATAATGGAAAAGTCAGTAACTTGATTTTTTCAAAAAGAGAAAAGTGAATAATTTGGATACAATTATTTTGTTTTGATTTTCATTATTAAAATTTTATTAGAGTTGTATGTATATGATGCTAGTTTGGTAGTGTAGAATGAAGCTCATTTTTGTTGACTAATTGTCTCCACGCAGCATGTGCGGAAGATAATTCCCTCCCATTATATCATGCACTGCAACAATAAAGGTAAGACTGCAGACGAGTTATTTCAAGATACACATGCTGGCCTTCTCGAGCTGGCGCAAAAGTGGATAAAGGAGACCTCTCAATCGTGCTCTGCAGTTTCTGTCCTTGTTGCCACTGTAGTTTTCGCTGCTGCCTACACCGTCCCTGGAGGTAACGATGCTTCAGGCCGTCCTAATTTCATAGACTCTCCATTCTTCGTCCTCTTCACCATCATGGATGTTGTTTCCCTTGCGTGCTCCTTGACTTCTGTTGTCATGTTCCTCTCCATCCTCTCGTCTCCATTTGAGTATGAAAATTTCAAGACATCTCTTCCTCAGAAGCTAATGATAGGCTTCACATTGCTCTTCTTCTCCGTGACAACGACCATGCTTTCTTTTGCAGCAACTATTTTTCTCCTCCTTCATTTTCAAAAGAAAGCTTGGACTAAAACTCTGATTTATACTGCTGCATTCCTTCCTGTCTCTATGTTTGCGCTTATGCAGTTCCCGTTGTATGCTGCATTCAACAATTTATTGCACACCCTTACCAAGAAAATAGAGAAGAAGGTATATCCCCAAAAATTCCTTCCTCCTTACTTGAGGACCAAGAAGCTCAATAAACTCTCATGAGAATAGGCTTTTGGATTTTGACTATAAGGCGGTGTTCATTTTGTTCCCATCATGCACCATAGTCAAAGCCCTGTTATCATAATGTATTGACATTAATCTATATGTAATAAGACAACGAGAAGTTAGATATTTCTCTTCACAGTTTGTGCTTTGATTAGTGATAAAGAAATTTCATTTACCGTAGCGAAACCAAGGAAAAAAGAAACCCAAATTATCATTTTGGTTCCTATATTTTGATAGTGATCAATTTGATTCCTACTATTTTTAATTTGTAGTCAATTTTGTTTTTACTGTTAACTTGTTTTGTTTATGGATAACAAAGTAGAACATATTCAAAACTTTTAACCATAAAAATCCTAGTATCTTTTCTTTTGAGTGGTGTGTATTTCACATACATGTTTGCACACAAAGTACATACATTGGGCCTTGGGCCTTGGGCTTTGGCTGAGGATGTTGATTGGTCCGAGGACGACTAAGCAGTAGTGGGGAGGTTAAGTTCAGAGCCCATAAGTAACATGCAAGTGGAAAGGTTGGGAAAGATGGTTCGAGGAGGATTATCTCCTCAGATAAACAAAGCACAGATCAAATGTATATTCTATCACTCAAAGTGACCTTCTAGAGAATACCACTAAAAGGGATGTGCATTATGAATGTACTGGAAGAATGGGAGCTCAGAAATATCTAAGGGAAAACTGCTACCATCGCATTAAATGCTCTACATCTAACTTTTTTATTATATTAATGTGGAGAAGACCCCTGAACAATGCTATCTTAGCTACCCCGACTCACAGAGGGCTTAAGGAGGTGTCCGATGGGACAACCACTTAAGTAGTGGTTTAGATGACCAACAAGTATATGACCAAGATCATTCAAAGAGAACTATATAACATAAGAGACCTTTTATGGAGTAGGGATCGAAAATTTGTAAGAGAAAGTACTGTAGTAGCTTGAATCATATCTGTAATCATTTTTCAATTAATATATACCAGAACAGACCTCATCGAATTGTGCCAAGGACAAATTTACTCATATAACACTAGTCCATTTCTATATAATTATCTGTTAATATCCATTCTAACTGTTATCCCATTCATTAGAGCCTAGTTTTCTAATTCACTCTCTACAAATTCATTATATTAGGCTTATTGGGCTTGGATCCAACCATACCTTGGGCTTGAGATCCAAATTCGTCCCTATAATTGGCGCTGTCTATAGGGAGAACCTGTGTAATAGTGAGTGCAATGGTTATTTATGGTAGGATCAGGTCCCCATCAACAAGAATCCATGGGGTCCCAACGACTAGATGATTTCCTCCATCTTGAACATAGGTGAGATCAAGAGGGTAGCATGCACACTATACATACTAGTAGAAGCCACTCTCGAGTTGGAAGTCATATCTCTTAAAAGTAGAACAACAGAGCCCTGCAAAGGGAGATCGACCATCTAAAAAAGGAGCTGTACCATGCATAGTGAAAGTGAACCCCTTCCAACTTTGACATCTCCTTTGATGATGGAGAGGATGCTAGTTTTAGAAGAAGATCAAGAACCCCACATAGCGTGTCTTTCTCCAATGAAGAGGAGCACCATCACAAACGTAGGTATAAGAGCCCACCTTGCAAAGGCTTAGGAAATGGAGCTATATGTAAGGCATTGAACCAGATTTCCAATTCGCCCTTCACGCACAAGATTGAAGGGGTAAGACTTCCTCGACGATTTAATTAGCCAACGTTTACCATCTACAACAGTCGAACGGATCTTGTGGAGCATGTGAGCCATTTCAACTAGAGAATGGCCATCCATTCCAAGAACAAGGCCTTGATATGCAAAGTGTTCCCATCTAATCTAGGACCTGTAGCGATGAGATGGTTCAATGGCTTAGGGGCAAATTCCATAGATTCCTTCAAAGAGCTCACCTGGGTATTTAACTTTCATTTTATTACTTATAGCAGGGTTCCTTGGCCCTTAGATTTCCTACTGTCCTTATCCATGCGAGAGGGGGAGACTGTGAAAGCATACTCGGACAGATACTGAAAGATGTTCAATTAGATAGATAGTGATTTTGATGATGTGGTCTTCAATACTTTCAAGGTCGGCCTCCCAGTTAAGCACGGTTTAAGGAAGTCTTTGATTGGAAAACCTGTCACCAGTATGCGTCAGCACATGGACCAGATTGATAAGTATAAAAGGGTTGAGGAAGACCAGTAACAAGGGAAAAGAAAGGCTAAGGTTATCTCTCAAGAGATGAGGGATTTTAGGTCAGATTGGTACTACAACAACAACCGACCTTAGAGAGACTTCGCTAGGTAGTTAGGGTCTATCAATACTCAGGTGGTTAATGCAGTGTTCCAAGAACTAGTACACCAAGTTCTAGAGAAAATCAAGAATGAGCCGTTCTTCAAGTGGCCAAATAAGATGGTAGGAAACCCCATGAGGTGCAATCAAAGTCTTTATTGCCAGTACCTCTAAAACCAGGGACATACCACGGAAGACTGTAGAAACTTGTGGGACCATTTAGAGCAGCTATTCCGAGAAGGAAATTGAAGCATCTTTTTCATCATTCTAGTGGCTAGGGGGGCCAGACAGGTTCAGAACTCTAGAGAGATGTTTCTTCAAGGCTTTCTTTCAGCACGATAAATGTCATCTTTGCTGCTCCAGGGAGGACCGGCTCCTGTACCTCCAGAATAATGTCTGTAGCTTGGTGATCTACCGAGAACTCTAATCCTGAGCCAAATAGGGCTAGAGTGAGTATCCAACCACTGTTAAGCTTTTCGTATATGATAAGATTGGGACCATACAATCCCATGATGATGCTTTGGTGGTCATGCTCAGAATTAGGGGGTATGACATGAAGAGGGTGATGGTGGACCAAAGCAGTGGTATTGAGATTATGTACCCCGACTTGTACAAAGGGCTAAACCTTAGACTCGAGGACTTAGTCGCCTACAATTCTCCTTTGATGAGTCTTTATGAGCAGGTTGTCATTCCGAGGGGTTAGATTAGTCTACTCGTGTAAGCTAGTTCAGAAGTGATGGAGGTGGATTTCATTATGGTGGACACTTATTCCCCCTACAAGGCCATTGTCGCCAGACCCTAGCTTCATGCCCTAGGGGCTGTCTTTCTACTCTGCACCAAAAAATGAAATATCCATTAGAAGGCCAGATTGAAGAGCTTGTTGGGAGTCAATCCATAGCTAGGCAATACTTGGTGGCTACCATCTTATATTAGCCCGAAGTTGAATCCTCAGCCTCTACAAAAAGAGGCTCATAGCAATCAAACACTTTGGTGTCACCTGTTGATGGGCCAATCGAGGAGGAGAAGTGTAAGGATCTAGAGAAGATTGTTGTAGCTGATGATCCAGAGAAGTTTTTTCAAGTCGGAGCTCAGCTGCCTCCTCAGGAGAAGGAAGAGCTAATAGAGTTTCTTAGGGAAAATGTTGATGTGTTCACATGGAATGCTTATGAGGCTCCAACGTTGGATCTAAGTTTCATCTGCCACCTCTTAAATGTAAATCCATCTATCACCCCTAAAAAGCAGCCGCCTCAGCGCTCATCTAAAGATCTTTCCGAGGCTGTCAAGGACGAGATGATGAAGCTTAAGCAGGCTGGGGCTATTAAGGAGGTATTTTACCCTGGGTGGCTAGCCAATACCGTGGTGGTAAAGAAGAAAAATGGAAAGTGGTGAGTGTGTGTAGACTTTATAGACTTAATCAAAGCCTGTCTAAAAGACCCCTTCCCCCTGCCTCGTATAGACCAATTGGTAGATGTAACAGTAGGCCATCCTCGGATGAGTTTCTTAGATACCTTCTAGGGATATCATCAGATACCACTTGCCTTGAATGATCAAGAGAAGTCAGCTTTTGTCATCCCTATTGGAAACTACCACTACAAGGTGATGCCTTTTGGTCAAAAAAATACAGGATCTACTTATCAGCGGATGATGACTAGGATGTTCAAGCCACAATTGGGCAAGAATATCGAGGTCTACATAGATGACATGGTGGTGAAAAGTAAGGTTATGTCCGAGCATATAGCAGACTTTAGGAGCATTTTTGAAATTCTGAGAAACACAAATTGCGCCTTAACGCTTCTAAGTGCTCTTTTGGTGTGGGATCAGGCAAGTTTTTGGGTTATATAGTCACCCATTATGGAATAGAAGTCAATCCAGATCAGATTAAAGCAATTAACAGCTTACAACCACCTTAGAATCGCAAGGAAGTCTAGAAACTAACAGGAATGACAGCTGCCTTAAACCAATTTATCTCTTGGTCAGCGAAAAGGTGTAGACCCTTCATTCTGTTGATGAATAAATGGAAGGGATTTAAGGAGACCGAAGAGTGTGCTTTGGCCTTCCAACAGCTTAAGAAATATATATCTCGGCCACCTATTATGTCCATTCCTAAGGTAGATGAGGTCTTATTTGCTTATATTGCTGTAGCCCCTCATGCTATAAGCTTAGTGTTGGTACGAGTTGATGGTGGCATACAAAGGCCAGTTTATTATGTGAGTAAGTCACTACATGAGGCCAAGATTCGTTATCTACCATTGGAAAAGGCCATTTTAGTGGTGGTACATGTTACACGTAAACTCCCCTATTACTTCCAAGTGCACTGCTGAAAGATGTTCACTTGTGGCTGTTCTCATTGCTACTGTTGCCTTTGCCGCAGCCTATACAATACCTAGAGGCTCAAATGGTCAGACTGGTGCCCTAGTCCTCCTCAATCAACCATTCTTTGTGGTTTTTACAGTGGCAGACGTACTATCAATTTCATTTGCTTTGACATCAGTTGTTGTATATCTTGGAATCACCGCATCACTATTTCGATTTGCAGACTTTAGACATTCTCTTCCTATTAAGTTGACATACGGCTTAACTTTGTTGTTCTTCTCTATCCTTATCATGATGATAGCATTTGCAGCAACGGTTCTCCTTATGATACACAATGGGCAAGGGTGGAGAAAAGTGATCCTATATGCTGTCTCTTTCATTCCAGTTGGGCTCTTTGCACTTTCATATTACCCTCTCTATCGATCATTATCAAAAACCTCCAGGTACTTGCTCAAGAAGTCATGGCAAGTAATTTCTCAAAGTCACTGTTTATCTAGGGAAACCAAAGGGGTCACTTTAACCTCTAATTCCCCAAACCCTCAATACACCATGTCCGTTTGAGAGAGCTAAGATGTTAGGCTTTTGGAATCACTTGTTGCTCATAGGATTTTCCTATTGATGAAAGTGACAAAACATGAGCTACAAGAATTTTATTTTATTTTTAAATGTGTTGAATACTACCAAGAAAACTATGTAATAAATGTTTGTGTCTTATACATAATGTATTTCAAAACTGTGTTGAATAAATGTCTGTACCTCTTTTCTTCTCCCCCACAAAGGAAAAAGTTGGGATATTTTTAATTACAAGTTGAGAAGCTTTTAATACAAAAAAGCTTAAAAAACAAAAAGTAACAATAATATATATTTGTTTTGGGTCATGAATTCTTTTACTTAAGAATTTTGTTATGTTTTTCGTTTTCCCCTTCAAAAAATTTTCCCTCTCCGCCTGCAAGAATCACCATAACATCAATCACCTCATCTCTCGTGGGCTCTTAAACTCACCAATCCATCCCCATAATAAGATATAACAACAATATTTCATTACAAACCGTAGAATAATAGTTGGAATTGAATTTATGTGGAAAAGAGCATCGAATTTTAGTCGTTATATTATTCCATAATACTGTCTAGAAACTTTAGCGTTTGAGTCAGCGAAGTAGATACCCTTCACTAATTATTAGGTCTATTTTCTTGCTTCGACTGTGACGCTCCACACATTGAAATGCAAAGAGTGGGATAGTCTAATAGTAACATTAAAATAGCCTAGCTTAGATTTATTTTTTATTATTACTTTTTTTAATAATTTGAAAGTTGGGGATGAAGAGCATCCAGATGCCAATTTAGCTAGAAGTCTCTTGACAATAGTTAGTTAAGAATTCAGTTGCTTTTTAGTGTACAGAACATATTCTTTGCCCAAATTTATAGGGTGTGGCTCATTTCTTCGGTGTTTTTTTTTTTTTTTTTTTTTTTTTTCAAAAAGAAAGGATAAAAATCACTGAAAAAAAAAAAGGTCATTTTTTCAGTGATAGAAATAAGAGAAAGAAAAAGTCATTATTAAACTTACAAAAAAAAATATTTATAATTAACATTTTAAAGTTTTTATCCTGTAGTAAGTTTTTATTTTTTTTCATGAGACCGTCCTTGTCCTTCGTTAGTTAGACTCAAGTATCAAGATTGGGATTTGCGGGAGCCATGGAGAGCAAAGAACTTACCCGTACATTCAATCCCTTTAAAAAAAAAAAAAAAAAATGGATATTGCTAATGTGTGCTCTTAGTCACAACATATATTTAGTTTAAAAATGTACACTATCATAATTATTATTATTTTTAAAGTATTTATTTTCTGTCGAGCTGTATGGATCTTAATCATTTTTTTTTTTTAATACAAGATAGAAATTCGATTCTAACCTAATAAGTGTATATGTGTTACTTATAAAATCTTTATTTTCTACCAAGCTATACGGATCTTAATCATTTTTTTTTTTAATACAAGATAGAACTTTTATTTTAATTTAATCTAAGTATATATATATGTAATGTTCCTTCCTAAACACTTGAATTTCAGTCCTTGCCCCTCATACCTTACAAGCATTTATACTTGTGAAGTAACTATCGCATCAAGGGTGATGATTGCTCTTAATTATTCTACCTTCTAAAGGCCTTCTTGGCAATGCTCCAAAATAGACTCCATTCTTCATCATGCAATTAGCCTTCAAGCGGAAGCGTACATAATTAATTTAGTGTAAACGTGAGTCACGAGAGAATTAGACATGACTTCATCCACATTAGAGAAATGTTTTGTACCTTTCAAACAAAGATTCATAACAGTCTTCTGTTGCAAAAATGGGAAAAGAAATGCATATATAAAAGAGAGTCGAATTTAGTATTTATACCATACTAATAGTGTTCTCGAACTTTATCGTCAAACCGAGCAGGAATAGCCAAAAAATAGATTCCCCTTCCACTTTCTTAGAAGCACATGATATGATAGCCATGATCTATAAAACAGAAGGGCAGTCACAATGATAGTATGAGACACAACTGATCCACGAGGAATGGAGAGAGATTTGGAGGAAGGAAAAGAGAAAAAATGGGAAACTATTTCAAGGCTAAGGAAGCCTTATCTGGCAGCCTTGGAAGAACAGTGGGACGTCATGAAAAGCTTCTTCGAGGAAAATCGCGCGCAACTCTGTTCTCACATGACAGTAGAAGAGGACACTGCGTTTCATATTGCAGCATATAGTGAAGGAAAGGAACCGCTTCAACATTTGGTTAAGTTACTACCAGCCTCCTCTAGTTTGTTCGAAGCCTTAAACAAGAAGAACAAACATGGTAATAATACTTTTCACGAGGTGGCCGAGACTGACGGAGTTGAAACAGCAGAATTCTTGGTTAAGAAACTCCAAGAGATTTATTAACCAGACGAAGGCAAACTAGAAGATCTTCTCAAGGATGTAAACAATCTGGGTGAAACCCCGATATAAAGGGCCGTTGCCCACGGTCAGACAAAAATGGTCGAATATTTGGCTACTAAAGTTGGGGATTTAAGTTCTCACTTTCGAAGAAAAGGCGATATGCCGATTCTCCATATTGCGGTCATAGGCCAACACTTTGGTCTCTCCGATCTCTCTTAATGTCTTACTTTCAAATTGTTGAACATTTAAATAACAAACTTTAGTACACATTTTTTTTTTCTACATATGTAAATAGCATGCTTTAACATGCTCTATCTTTCAAATGCAGACACCGCTATATGGCTACTGAGAAAGGACAAGGAACTTGCAAAAGAAGGGAAAGTAAACGAACTTGGAAAAAAGAAGGAACAAAATGGCCTGACATGTCTTCACCTGCTAGCGAAAATGCCACATGTTTTCAGAAGTTATTCCGAATTTTCCCACATGGGCAAACTGAAGAAATTCCTCTATTATTGTATGTCTCTATGGTTCTATGTGTTGTTCCATTTACGTTGAGCGCCCGAAGCATTCTTAATATTATGATTTAGAACTAACATAGTAACATAATTAATTTAATCATATATACGTTCTTAATACAGGCCTTCCTAGTCACTTCGAGGATGATGACGTTTCTGATGATGGTAATGAAGCTCAAATACCGTCAAGTGATCAAATAAACACTTTCTTTGTATTCCTTCATTTGTATGCTATTATGCTTCTAACCAAGTATTTTATTCAAAGTGCAGCAATTTTAATTAAAAGATACAGAGCTATGTGGAGGGCCATAGCTAAAGGTGCGACCTTAATTATTTTACTTTGTGGGTATATATACAGTTCACCGGGCACATGTTCTGCATACACTATAATTTACATAAGTCCTTTTTAATTTTTTAAGCTTTATAATAAAAATCTTTTGTGTCAATCCTGCGTCAAATGAAATACAAAAAATAAGATAGAAAATATTTATTCACACATCCTTACAAATACAAATTCCCTTTACTATTTTTTGTATACCATTCTATATTCTACCAATAACATATTTGTTATGTATTGATTTTACTTTCCTTATAAAATAACTGGAGTTGAAAATGAAAAAAAAAAAAAAATTTATACACATAACAAGGTGTGATTAATAGAATATAGAGTGATATACAAAAAATAGTACAAATGATTTGTATTCCATACTTACACGGCTATACCTATAACCAATAGAGACTATTCTCGTTAAAACATGAAAGGAAGAGAAATCTAGTGTTTTGCTATAAGGTCCATTGATTGGATTTAGGCCCCTTCCTCTATTTGGAATATTTTCGCTACAACGGGATAAAACCTTTTTTTTAAGTATAAAAGTAGAATTTGAGAGGAATAATAATATTTAACACAATCCACAAATACAATTTATATTTTTTGTAGGTTAATATTTTGTGGAAATGGGTTTGGGGCGGAGAGCAAGCAAGCCACTTTAACATAATTAATATATCAGTCAATTTTTTGTTGATCTATGTTAGGTACTATATATGTGTATAGATTTATTGGCAAACACATGAACATAAACCTGCTCAAATATAGATCGTAGTGTCTATAGGAATGATTGTACAATACTCAAGATACTGCCAAGACAGCGTACAAGAACATGTAGCTGCATATTCAAGGAATCAGAATTTAACAATTTCGACCTATCAAAAGTCAATTTCTAGAATTTATATTTCAGCTCATTAAGCCTAGTAAGTGATTTGGGTTTCAGTCAACTACACTTAGTATTTAAGTGAAACCCTAATGTACACTTTCTAAGACTTGGGAGACACTCTTTTGAGAACTAAGAGGTTTTGTACCTTCTACTCTTTCAAGCCTTACTAAAGAAAACACACATACTCATTGAACCGATGGAATCAAGTTGTTAACTTTCAGCTATCAAGTGTACAGGAGATTTAAAGCTTCAATAGGATTTTGAAGTCCGGGGATTGGGGGTTCACGTTGAAGCAATTCACTATAAAGGAAGTTTGTGGGATATAGAGCACAATTTGGTAATTAAAGTTAGATTTACTATGAATTGTTATTCTTGATTGTAAATCTCTAGCTTCTAGTGAAACTATTACCTCAGGATTGATCAGGCCAAGTCCTCTTATGTTGTTTCCTTTGAAATAAGTTGTTTCATAAGATTTCCTACATCATCATATCATGTCTTAGTTAATTTTTAAAAATTGCATGATAGTATATTTGTTTGTTTAACCTAAGGCTTTCATAATTGATCTAATTAACAACTTGACCTTAAAACTGGATAAACACTGTTTATTCAAGGGTCTAAATCTAAAAATCAACTTTATTAGCAATAAACCCAAATTGATCTAATTTGTTATTCATGTCAATATGGGTTAAACTGTTTTGACATGAAGTCATTTAACTCAATAAATATTATTTTTGTCCAACATAAATTTGAATTGTAAATACTGAAGCAAATGCTTAAGAATATTAATGAATAATTTGTTAAAAATATAAAGTCTCTAACATTTTACTCGATCAAAACAAAGAAAATCCCCTATTTAATTTTATCTTTCTTTAATTGTTTATAACTAAATTTGAGTGAAATTTCATTGATTTGAAATAAAAAATTTTAGGTCGTATTATACAAGTACTTTAATTGATGTTATTATGAAATAGAATTTGTATAAAATATATTTATTTATATTTATTATAATTTATATGCTTATAATATATAAAAACATATTAACTGTTTTGTGTCATATACTTAGGTAAATTACACTTTATCACCTTAAATTATATCCCAAATTACACTTTATACTATAAATTTTCAAAATGCATGGTTTACACCCTAATTATGCTGTTATCTTGGATGACATCATGTAAAAAGACCACATTGCCACTATTCTCAATCCCTTAAAAACAAATATAGAATTTACATTTTGTTACTCTAAACTATACTTTCAATTACACTTTGCACCCTAAATTTTGGTTTTCCATCCAAAATAATGGTAGAATTGATGGCAGGGTGCAAAGTGTAACATGATTTATAGTTTAGAGTGCTAATCGTGTATTTCAAAAGTTTATTGTGCAAAGTGTAATTTGGGATATAGTTTAGAGTGACAAAATATAATTAACCACATATTCTTTAGATGGGTTGAAACGAGTCATTCACTAATACAATATATTTGTTAAACAAGTTGGGACATTATATCAGTTTCCAACACATAGGGTCTGTTTGGATAGAATTTATTTTACTGAAACTGAAAACTGAAAACTGAAAACACTGTAACAAAATAATTTTTAAATGTGTAAATAGTACCGTGGGACCCATTTTTAATGAAAAAATTGATAAAAAATGAAATTTGTGGGTTCGTGAATAGTGCACGGATGCACTGTTCACGAAAAACTGGTCAAATATTGCGGCTACTGTTCATGTACAGTACATGAACAGTAGCCACTTGTGAGGGGGAAAAAGCGTGAAAAAAAAAAAAAAAGAAAAAGAAAACACAGAAACGGAAATACAACGCAGCAGACATTGGAACCAAACACACACATAGTCCGGTTGTCAATTCAACTGTCACATTTATGAAGGCTTGAACTCTTTTCTCTCTAGGTTCTCCCAGGAGTCCCAGAGGTGAAACTTTTTCGTCTCTGTACGAACAGTTCTCTCATCAACACAGTAGAAACGTTTTGGTTTCTACAGTTTCATGGTAAGATAGTCATGGAGGATATCTTGAATAGATGTGCGAGCTTACAGCTATCAGAGAGGGAGGGAACAGAGGTTATTATAGATGCTCCAGTGACAGAAAGTAACCGAGTGTTGGCCGGGAAGTTCTTCACGAAACGGCGTGTGAACCTGGAGTCGGTGGCGCGGGTTCTAAGATCGATCTGGAAAACGAACCAGAGCTTCGAGGTTAGCGACTTAGGAAATAATAAGGCTCTCTTTCTTTTCCAAAATGAGGATGATGCAGATAAAGTTCGACTTCAAGGCCCTTGGTCTTTTGACAAATACTTCCTTGCTCTGCACAAGCTGAAAACAGGGGAAGCAGTGAATAAGATCAAATTTGATAGGATGGCGATATGGATCCAAATACACGGCATCCCAACCACGTTCCAAACCAAGGAGGTGGGGTACAGCATAGGGTCCACCATTGGAGCGGTGGAAAGTGTGGACGCAAACGAAAAAGGCTTCTGCCTTGGAAGCTTCCTGCGCATAAGGGTAATGTTAGATATTTCAAACCCGTTGTGCAGAGGCCGGAAGGTTCGACTGGGAGAATCAAGTCAGTTCTGGGTTGATTTCAAGTACGAGCGAATGCCAATATTTTGCTACCTGTGTGGTTTGGTGACTCACGATGAAAATGATTGTTTGGTGGGGCTTCGCCGTACTGAACGGATGAAGGTAGAGGACAAGCCGTATGGGCCATGGCTGAGAGCAACTCAGGAAAGACTTCAGAAACCTCAACTGGTCGTGGCACCATCTCGAGACAGCGTTACAGAGGTACAAAAGAACCCAGACCACCATAGTCAGGCTGTCATGGGATCGGACCGGCATTCGCAAAGCTCTGTGAAGGGAACTGTTCCCCAAACGATGGCTGTAAAGGTCAATGGAAAAGGTGAAACTGACGTGGGGACAGTGGTTGCTACTACCGAGACAAAAATCCCGCAAATCCCTCACGAGCAGCGAGGTAGTCAGTTCGAAGAGCAACTAAAGGAGATAGACGCAGCGCTTTTTGGGGATACGACTGACACAACAAATCTCCATAAAGCTGTGCTGAACACGGGAGTGACTGAGATGATTCAAACAAATATTCAGAAATCCCATACGCAGATGAAGGTGGAAGAAGATGCCAGGAATGATGGGCCCCAGGAAATGCCAAAAAGCAACATGCCAACTATTGGGCCACAGCCACATCTTGGGCCAGCCGAAAAAGCCCAGGTAAACCTTACAACCCTTCCTCCTTTTAATATGGGCCCAACCTCATTGACTAGCCCCACAAAGCCTAAACCGAAAAAGTCCAGCCCAAAAAATCTAAAGAAAGACCGGGTGGGACCAGCCATGCAAGGAAAAGAAAATGGTTTACGTAGAGGGACAGTGAGGGTGAAAATTGATGACTTGGGGACGGGCACCATGATGGAAGTAGAACAAAATGAAAAGAGTGGCAAGCGTAGAGCTCGATCCCCCTTGAAAGATGTTTCGGGTTTGGTGGAGAATGTGAAGAGGAAAAAGATAGAAGGGGACGTCTTGGCCCTTAGCAAAATCATGGCTCATGAGCTTGGATCGGTGGTGGCTGCGGGTCAGCCCCGCCGGGAACAATGAGTGCATTAAGTTGGAACTGTAGGGGGCTTGGGAACCCCCTCACAGTTAATGCACTTCACAAAGTAGTGAAGGAGGAAGATCCCACGTTAGTCTTCTTAATGGAGACTAAGTATGATGTTTCTGAGATGAAATGGGTACAAAGGAAGCTAGACAGAAAACAGGGGCTTGTTGTGCCTTGCATTCGTCGGGGGGGTGGGCTTGCTCTCCTATGGCGGTGCTCTACAACTGTGGAGGTGCAAACTTACTCTCCCAACCATATAGATGCTATCATTTCGGAGAATCAGGGTGCAAGGAAATGGAGGTTTACCGGTTTTTATGGGCACCCCGAAACTAGTAGACGCAATGAATCTTGGACGTTGCTCTCAAGTCTCAGTAGTCGCAGTGACTTACCTTGGGTGTGCATAGGGGATTATAATGAACTCATGTTTGCAAGTGAAAAGGAGGGTGGCAATACTAGACCTGAGGGTCAAATGAAACAATTCCGGGATGCCATAAATAAATGTAAACTCAGGGACTTGGGGTACAAAGGCTCGGCTTTCACTTGGCGGCGTAGATTGGGCAACCGTGGGTGGATACAAGAAAGATTAGACCGTGCTCTTGTCTCCACCAATTGGGCTGGGATGTTTCCACGTTCCAAACTCCTACATATTGCTTCCTCTACTTCTGACCATAGCATTCTTCTCCTAAAGGCTGCCTACTCCCCTCGACAGAATTTCAGACTTTCAAAACTATTTCGCTTCGAAGCCATGTAGCTCAGAAATGAGGCGTGTAATGAGGTGGTTCAGGAAGCGTGGGCAAGAGGTGTAAACAGGGGCTCTCAATGGCCAATTGCTAGCTGCCTGAAAGAGTGCCAATCCGCTCTAATGTCTTGGAACAAAAATAGTTTTGGTCATGTGGGTAAAAGAGTCACTGCTCTGCAAAAGAAGCTCCAAATTCTGGAGAATTTGAACATGGGGGGTACGGTGTTGAATGATATTCATGAGGTTAGACTAGAGTTAAACAAAGCTCTTGCCATGGAGGAAGACATGTGGCGTCAGAGGTCAAGGAATAGTTGGTTGAAAGCAGGGGACAAGAATACGTCCTTTTTCCACACCAAAGCATCCAACCGCATGCAACGTAACACTATAGCCAGGGTGGACTCCAATAACACGTGGATAGAAGATGAGGAGCAGATTGGTCTTGAATTTGTACAGTATTTTGCTGGCCTCTTTACCTCCTCTGACCCTCGGATTGAGGGGGAGCTCATCAATGCAATTCAACCGAAGGTATCGGATAGGATGAATGCCTCTTTGATCAGAGATTTCCAGGCAACAGAAGTTGAGAAAGCCTTAAAACAGATGCACCCCACGACGGCCCCGGGCCCGGACGGTATGCCCCCCTTACTTTACCAACATTTTTGGCCTACGGTTAGAGAGACTGTTATATGTAATACCTTAAACTTTCTCAACCACGGCATGGCCCCGCCAAAGTTCCATGAGACACATATTGTGCTCATCCCAAAAACGAAAGATCCGGTAAGGGTCACAGACTACCGCCCAATAAGCTTGTGCAACGTAGCTTATAAATTGGCTTCAAAAGTGGTGGCTAACAGAATGAAGGTGGTGCTGCAGGAAGTTGTAGGTGAAAACCAAAGTGCATTTGTGGCAAAGAGGTTAATCACTGATAATATTTTAGTGGCACATGAAGTGATGAATCATATCGGCAAACGTAGAAAAGCCAAATGTGGGGAAATGGCGTTGAAATTAGACATGAGTAAAGCATACGACCGGGTTGAATGGGAGTGCTTGAAGCAGATAATGCTAAAACTTGGCTTCCATGGACATTGGGTGCAAATTGTAATGAGGTGCGTGTCGTCGGTCTACTATGCAGTGAAAATTAATGGGAAGCCTTGCGGGGAAATACGTCCGTCTCGTGGGCTTCGTCAGGGCGACCCACTCTCTCCATACCTTTTCATCATCTGTGCAAAGGGTCTATCTGCTCTAATCCATAGTTCAGTTCATCGGAAGAGGCTAAAAGGTGTGGCTGCTTCGCGTGGGGGACCGAGCGTGTCTCACCTTTTTTTCGCTGACGATAGCCTCATTTTTGGAAGGGCCTCATTAGAGGAATGTGCTGAAATACAGAGGGTCCTTCATGTCTACGAGAAGTCATCAGGACAAATGTTAAATCGGTCGAAAACCTCTTTATTCTTCAGTCCTAACACAGCTGAGGGTTTAAAGGAGTCAATTAAGGCTATGTTCGGGGCAGTTGAGATTCGGCCTCATGAATCCTATCTCGGGCTGCCATCCTTGGTGGGCCGATCAAAAAGCAATACTTTCACCAATTTAAAACAGAGGGTCGCAAACAAGGTGTCGGGTTGGAAGGAAAAACTTTTGACTACTGCTGGTAAGGAAATTTTGATCAAGGCGGTTGCCCAAGCAGTACCGTCTTACTCCATGTCCTGTTTTCTCTTGCCAAAAAAATTATGTGATGAACTCACTTCCCTGGTTCGGCAGTTCTGGTGGGGCCAGGTTAAAGATGAGAAAAAGTTAGCTTGGTTAAGCTGGGATAAGCTGTGCATGCCAAAGGAATTGGGCGGTATGGGGTTCAGGGACTTGCGGATGTTCAATTTGGCACTCTTGGCTAAGCAAGGTTGGAGGTTACAAACAAACTCTTCTTCCTTGTTTGCCCGAGTGTTTAAGGCGAAGTATTTCCCCCACTGCTCTTTCTTAGAGGCAGATTTAGGCCGCCGCCCCTCCTATGCCTTGCGGAGCATTATGGCGGCACAAGGGGTGGTGATAAGGGGAACGAGGTGGCAAATAGGCTCAGGGGAGAGTGTACGGGTGTGGTGTGACAAATGGATTCCTAAGCCATCTTCCTACAGTGTGGTCACTTGTGAAGAAGCTTGTCCTAATGTTGCTCTGGTTTGCGACCTCATAAACAGAGCATCCATGGAGTGGAAAGCTGAGCAGATCCGTGGCTGCTTCACAGAGGAGGATGCGGATGCTATTTTAAGCATCCCTCTAAGCTTGAATCGGCCCAAGGACAGATTGATTTGGGCGGAGTCACCAAGTGGAAAATTTACGGCTAAAAGTGCATATAGGCTAGCCTATGAGGTGAATTTTGGTGGCAGCAAAGCAGATTGTTCGAACCCATCGGTGGGGAAGAACTTATGGAAGGGGCTGTGGAAAATGAATCTTCCCCAAAAAGTAAAGCATTTTGCTTGGAAAGCAGCGAGAAACATCCTGGCTTCTAAAGAGGCCCTACGGCAGCAGCACATTGCAGTGGAAGGTGGCTGCGCTCTATGTGGGAACTTGACGGAAAATGTTATCCATATTCTCTGGTTTTGTACTCATGCCAAGGATGTGTGGAACTCGAGTAAGCTCTCGCTTCCTTTTGATATCGAACCTAATTGGTGTTTCTTGGATATTATGGAAAAGCTTCTTCAAGATGAGGAAGTGCACCCCGGCCTGGTCGAACGGTTTGTCTCAGTGTGCTGGGGTATCTGGAAAGAGAGAAATGTAATCCGAACTGGTGGTAAGAGTAAACCTGGTAGGGTCACTTTGAAAACCTCCCTTGGTCTAATGGACGAGTTCCAGTTGGCCAATGAGGGTCCACAGAAGCCAGCTGCAGTAAGCCCCGATCCAGTTCGCTGGGTGCCTCCACCACCTGGACAGTACAAGGTAAACTCTGATGGGGCTGTGTTCACGAAACAGAAGAAGGGGGGGCTGGGCGTGATGATCCGTGATAGCAATGGGAATGTGATCGCTGCTCTAAGCAGCCCCACAGTGGGTCCCCTTGGCGCCCTTGAGACGGAAGCCAAAGCAATGGAGGTTGGCATGCGTTTCGCTCTTGACTTAAACATCCGTGATGTGGTGGTTGAGTGTGATGCGCTGGCTGTCTTCAATGCAGTCCATGGTTTAGCGTCTCCATGCTCTTCGATCCTCTTCATCGTGGACAGCATCCTCCAACAATCTCGTTGGTTCAGGTCATGTTGTTTCACCCATACAAAAAGGCAGGGAAATGTCCCTGCCCACATGTTAGCACAGTATTCCAAGTCTTTAGTTAGTTACGTTGCTTGGGTAGAATGCTGCCCGAGCCATATTGAGCAGGCCTGTGCCCAGGATATTGATGTAACTTCGTTTCTTATCTCTTGAATACAAGTTCAGTATTTCTTATCAAAAAAAAAAAAAACACACACATAGTGTTTATTAAACATGGACATTGTGTCGTGTCAACCCACATACTGTAAAAGGGTCATGTGAGTAGTGAAGAGTTTTGATACAATTATCTAATGAGTCGAATTAGGGTAAATTCATCATTCAAGTAGTAAAATATCCGTACTTTGACACAACTTTCCGATACAATATGAACATGATCAACCAATACGAATTGTCTTCTCTCCTTTAGAGTATAGATTAGGAGTTATCCTTCAATTATGTTGGAGAAAAAAATTATTATTTCTACAAAATAATGGGCCCAGTGTTACGTGACTCCCGATCATTATTGAATGAATATACTAAATTCTAAATATGGATGGGGCGTTCATTATACAAAATTTTGATATTCTGTAGTCACTTATGTCAGTTGATGTGACAAGTTATCGAGTTATCAAGTTATCAAGTTAATATTATATCGAGTTATCGAGTTAAAGAGAGAAAGATGATTAAAATTTACAAGTTATCGAGTTAATATTATATCAGTTGATGTGAATAGGTATAAATTGAGATAATTGTTGACAATTAAATTTTAAATTGGGATAAACCATATTATTCGTTTCTTAAATATAATCAATTTGATTTTTATCCTCAATTTTTATCCTGTGTTAATTCAGGCCTTCTAATTTAAGAAAAGAAAGAATTTAGTTTTTTTTTTTTTTTTTTTTGCTGATTTAGTTCTTCCATCTATTTTTTTGTCCATTTATTGCTTAGTTGGTTTAACTTATCTAATGCGCTAATGAATTCATTTACATCTGGTTTTACGTTCTTTGACTAAATCACGGTTCATGAAGTCAATATTTTCTGCCTTTTCTTTTTTGAGAAATCATATTTTCTGAAATACAATTTCCACCTTGGTAATACAATATTAATTTTTTAATTTTTTGAAACATTTAATTATATGTATTCACCACACTCCCGCAATTTTTTTTATCCCTTTATCTCTCTCATAGGCCACAAACTGAATGATCCCTTGTAATAGTAATTAATTAATTAATTAATTAGTCAAGTTATTAATTAATCAATTTATCATGCAAACACATGGTAACACAAACAAATCACCAATAAACTAATTATGCAGCGGAAAATAAATAACACTGTGATTTGTTTACGAATGGGGAAAACCTAACGGCAAAAACCCCACCAGGTGATTTTCAGGTCACCACTCCTGAAACACCACTATTATCACAATAAGCGGTTACAAGTAAAGGAATCTCAAATACCTTACCAACCTACAGTTGAATCCCTACCCCAATACCCAATTGGACTTATTCTGTAGTGACAGTTCCCCTTTCAAATGCACGACTCCTAGTATGTGACTAACTAATTGCGCGGATCCCAGTACGTGACTTCAATCACCAACTAAGAAGATTGTTGGTTGCAAAGTTCTTCAATTCATCCATACGATGAAGATCAAGAAGATGCTTGGTCACAAAACCCTACGGTGTACATACATAGCAACTTCTTCAAGAGAAAAAGATGAACTAGGGCAGGAACTTCGTCTCCGGTCACAATTTGCTTAAACATAGTTTGGTCAAAACTTGTGCAACTTGTGAACACTTTGACGGCCCTTAAACTGATCCTTTTATATATCTAGGGTTAAGAGAAAAGAAAACCCAAAGACACATTCACCGATCCCAAGAAAATCATATTGGAATTCTGAAAATCTTAAATCTTAACAGATAGCAGGTGTTAAGCAGGTGTTGAGCAGGTGTCGAGCAGGTGTCGAGCACACTGAATGTAGAACAGCTTCCTTAAACTCGATAGATGCAACTGTCGAGCCAGTTGTCGAGCTTTAATGATTTTGCACTCTAAACTTGTTTTCTTAAACAAACTTGAAGACTTCAATACTTGATCTTGAAACAAGGTTTCTTGAAGTATTTAAGACATCCTAAATCTATCCAAATACAAGTAAAGTGTGTTTTATCAAAGGATAAGTCAATTATATAAAATCATGACATATGTTCTTAACACATAAAACACATATGTCCTAACAATCTCCTTCTTTGGCAATCCGTGACAAAACCACAACAAATAAATGAACATATGAGAGAAGTCATAAATCACTCAACTCATATTCACTTGTTAAATACAATAAAATCTATCCTAATACAAACTCTTGAAAAAATTTGGAAAGAGAGAGTTTATGGCAAGTAGACTTTGACAATCTGTATTTCTAAAACACTTTAAACAAAACTCATCAAGGCATCTTTGTGTGAAACAAAAATAATAGATTGCATACAAGTATAAGAAATATGTGTATAAAGGGAGAAAAGAAACAACACATGAAGGGGCAGGTGAAAAAAAAACATACATCAATATAAAGAGACAGATAAGTACAATGTATGTCTATAAATGGTCACAAGACCTCATGTACAAGAGTAATGTATCTAAAAAGAAAGAATAGAAAAGAAAAGATACATACTATCCTCACTACATCCCTAAAAAATGTATCAACACTCCCTCTAACAAAATGGTCCTATACTAACTCTCCCCTTAAGATAGACTACTCTTATACCAAAACTACTCCCTCTTTTTGTCATGAATGACAAAGGGTAAAAGTGTCAAGTAGACAACTCATCAGTAGAGCTAACATTTCCATCAACATCATCATCATCACCATCATCATCATCCTCATCCTCAGAAGTAGAAGCCATTGGAGAAGGTGGTGAAGGAGTAGCCTCAGGAGCAAAACCACCCATGGATGCCTATCATTGTGCAACACGGCCGACACGAATGTTCACCTAATACAATTCCATAGAGAGTGTATCTAGGCGAGCATCCATGCGCTGTAACTGCGCCATGATGTCTCCTAAAGACACATCGCTTGAAGAAGAAGGAGGAGCCGATGTGGATGAAGCTGAACGGGAGGAAGAGCTGCTGAATCTGATTGCCATGACCGAAGCTGGGCCTTGCTACGTTTAACGGTAGCGTAATCTATGGCACACATGACAATAAAATGGTTGAAAGAGGGAAAATGAACAAAAAAATGGCATAAGATCCTCGTGATAGCAGAAGGAAAGATAAGCTTATCACGGGACGCTAATGAACATCTATAATAGACAAAATGAAATGTGAAGGAAAGTCTATGATAAGATGCTCAAGAAGAGACAACAAAAATTGAGCACAAGGCTCTGTGATGGAGTTATAGTGAGAGAAGGGATGCAAAACAAAAGTCATCACTATGTTCATGAATCTAGGACCTTTAGCAAAAGGTCAACATCGTGTAAAACGATGCTAACCCCAAGCAGTAGGGCGCTCACAAAAAGCAGACATGAGCTCATCTCTAGACATAGTCCTCAGACGCTCATAACTAAGATAGTCAGGAAACTTTATCCTAGGTACTCAAAGCACATCTGCACCAAGCTGCGGTGTGATAGGAATGCACATACCTCGAACGTGAGTGAAGAAAAGAGGTACTGACTGACCAATCCCGGGCATGTTGAAGTAGAACTCCTGGATAAGCATGAGAGGACAGGTGACCGGGACGTCACACAGTGACTCCCATCCCCTTTTGTGAATGACAGATTGAAGGTCGGTGTCTGCAAAATCCGTCAAAATGACTTGGTGTTCCGAATGATTGCCTTGTCTAGAAAAGTTCTCCAAAAATGCTTTAAAGGCTTCATCATCATGGATTCGGATATGTGATAGAGTAGGATCAGATGAAGAAGAAGCATCGGAACGAAAAGGGTTTCGGGCTAGAGTGGATTTACGCTTAGGTGCCATAGACACGACTAACGTAAACTAACAAAAAGGGTGAGAAAGAATGACAATCAAAAAAGTCCCAAGCAGTTTCAAATATATCAAGTATATTGAAAAGAAGTACGTATGCATGGGAAATGAATGAACATGTGACATGCAAAAGAAATTACATCATGGGCTCAGTCTAATCCAAACCTATCAACACACAAACATATAGCACACATCTAAATGCATGGCAATACCATTATAATGCTAATGTAATGCAATGTATGAGGTTTTAAACACATTTAAGTGAAAACCCAACCTAAAATTTCAATAAAAGCTCATCAATTTTGAAAAACCCCAAAATTTTTCAAAAACCCCAAAACCTAGGTTTCAAAACATGAAATGCATGAATGAGAAAGGATTAGAAGCTTACCAAGTAAAGAAAAACTTGAAAAAACTTAAGGAATCCATGAGGAACCAAGTTGGAGTGAGATGAGAGTGTTTTTGGGAGAGAAACAGAGAAGTGTCGAGAGAGAGATCGATGGAAGTAAGAACCAGATCGCGTAGAGGCCTTATATAGAGAAGCTAGTAAATCTCGACAGATGAAGGTATCTAAAGGTATCGAGCGATCTGTCAAGGAGGTGTTGAGGAAATGCTCGTCGACAGCTGAGGTGTTGAGGAGGTGTCGAGGAATAACACATCAGAATCAAGAACAGAAGCTCGATCGATCCACCAGGTGTCGAGAAGCTATCGAGGATACAGACCCAATCTCGATCGATCCACTAGGTATCGAGGTACAAGCGAGATTGCGATAAGAAAAAGCTTTAGGAAGCTTGACAGATAGCTAACTATCGAGGAGGTATCGACGAGGTGTCGAGCTAGCTTTTAAAAACAGTTTTTCAAGGTGTGAAAAACACAGACATGAATGCAATCCAACATGCAACTCAACCAACGATCCAATCAACATATTAAGCTTTCAAAATCATCTCTCAAGTAAAATTTAAGCACATGGATCTCCAAAAAAAAACACACACACATACACACACACAAAACAAGTCTAACCAATTTTATATTTCAAAAATAAGTCAAGACAGTTAAGTGAGCATACATTAATACATATAAAACCTTGTGATGGCCAAATCACATTGTACCTACACATGTATCAAGAATAGCAAAGAATATTGCTTGTGTATGAAAAACATCACAAGATTGCATAAGTGTATATATGTTATGACGATTTGAGATATGAGAAAATCACTTTAACTCACACACAATCATAACTGCTTGATGGGGACTATCACTTTTGAGGTATATTTTATAACTCCCACATCTCTTAGAATACACGCTTGCAATCATTTTTAAAGCATTTTGATCTTTTTGCTTTTGATTTTTCTTTGCATATTATTCTTTTAAACATATCATGCATGGGCTTATTAGAGAGAGAAAAGAAATACCTAATGATATTTGACATTCTAATTTTGCTATGCCTAAGCACACAAATGTCATTGACACTGCACTTTTACTATGCTAAAGCATATAAGTGTCTTATTATGATTGGCGGGCAACAGTGATGAGATAGTTATTTATGCCTTTCTCTTTTGGATTTTCTAGTCATTCCCATCAAAAAGAGTGATATGAGTGTTAAGTATAAGAAACAACTTAATCATACTCATCACAAACATGAGCCACAAAGCTCACTTGCTTAGTTGTGCATAGAAATGCTCATCTAAGCTACAAATGATACAAAGTTTAGAAGACTTTGTTTTAATGGTCATCCAAGGTACAAAAGTACCAATGTACACAAAACACACACTATTTTTGTATTTTTCTGATTTTTCAATTTTTTAAATTTTTATATAAAAAACAAAACAAGGCAAAAAATAAAAAATAACCAAACAAAAACATGTTAAACAAAAAAAGTATAAAAACTATACTGACTCAAAACACGAAATAAAAGCACCTAAGTAATGCACACACAAAAACAAGAAGAGAGAGAGAGAAAAGTAACAGAATCACTTGAAGCACTTTTCCTTCCACAACTTGGAAGTACCTTTCCCTCTAGCAAACCCTTGAACCGGCGGTGAAGGGGAAGAATTAAAATTGTTCAAATTCAAAAGGAACATGAGGGCTTTGAGAAGATCTCCAAGGGGAGCAAGAGAGGATTGAAGCTGATTCTGGTTCCCAGATGCTATCATACTGTTGCTCTATTGAGTACAAGCCACTTGTAGCAATTTGGTCGAGTATGACTGGTAACTCCACAATGATGACAGAGATGCTACTTCTTTTGTTTAGGCTTTTGAGAGTTAGGCTTTTAAGAGTTAGCCTTCTTAGCCCTAAGTTTTTAACATCTTTCTTCTCAAGCTTAGGGGATGCTCCTAAGATAGATTTACCCTTGTCTAAGTTCTCACTAGCTAATTTAGTTTTAATCTCATTGTTCTTAATTTTAACATTATTAGCAAGAGGAACAAAAACAGTAGTACTAGAAGAAGCAGTATTAGAGGAAGAAAGACCATACTCTAAGCCTGTTCGATTTGAAGCAGATTTCTGAATGCTTAGAATCTCATCCAACTTTATGCTTGAAGTCCTTTCCAGTTGAGCTCTGACTTGACATATCTCTACTTCAAGCTTCTTGGTCTTCTCAGCCAAGAAATTGTTCTCAAACCTCAACGCCCCAATAGTCTGATTAGCCTCATCAAACATTGTGGAAGGCTCCTCACGGTCAAGTTCCACATCACTGAGCTTCTTAGTGGTTAACCTATACAGTTTCTCATACTTCTCAGAAAGTTTATACAGTTTCTCATAGACTGTATGGATGTCATCTTGATCATCCATTTTCTCAAATTTGGATTCCACTAGTTCCTCTTCTTCAACCACATCTTTAACAATCCCATCAATAGGATTGATCGTGGCCGTGAAGGCATTTAAGATTCCATCATCCTCATTTTCAGAATTATCCTCAGGTTTAGTGTCACTCAAGGTAACAGCAAGTGCCTTACTCTTCCCAATGCTCTTGAGGTATGTAGGACACTCATGCTTCATGTGACCAAAGCCTTAACACCCAAAGCACTTAGGTCCTGAGGGAACAGTGTACTGATCACCTTTCTTAGCATCCTTCTTCCTTTTGTCTTTGCCTTTAAACTGAGAAGAACCGGATTGCCTGCAGTCCTTATTAAAACCCTTTCCATTGGCATTCTTCATAAACCTCTTAAACTGCTGGTAATGTAGGACTTCATCTTGGAATCTTCATCATCAGAAGATTCATCTGTTTCACTGCTCTTGGCCTTCAGTGCCATACTCTTGCTTTTACCCGACTTGCCTATTCTTGTCAACCCTAGCTCGTAGGTCTACAAGTTTCCAACCGGCTCAGTTAGAAGAATCTTGTTAATATCCTTTGATTCCTCTATTGTCGTAATCTTGGCATGAAATCTCTCGGATAGAGATCTGAGCACTTTCTTCACAATCCTGGGTTTAGGAATGGTTTCCCCAAGATTGAAGGCTGAGTTCGCTGTGTCCTTTAGCTTGGCATAGAACTCATTAAAAGACTCATCCTCCTCCATCTTTATCTCTTCAAAGCTTGTAGTGAGCCTCTGATGCTTTGAGTCCTTGACAGCCTTAGTACCCTTATAGGTTGTCTAGAGAATGGTCTAAGCCTCCTTGGTAGTTTCAGTTGAGGATATATTCTTGAACTCCTCATTGGTGACTGCACTGAACAATGCACTCAATGCTCTGCTGTTGAAGTTTTTCGCCTTAATCTTGGCATCATCCCAATCAGTTGGCGCTTCTGTAGGCTTAGTCCAGCCTATTTCTACAGTTTGTCACACTTTCTCATCTAAAGACTGCAAGAAAGTTCTCATGCATACTTTCCAGTATGCATAGTTAGTACCATAAAATAAAGGAGGTATGATTAATGATTGTCCTCTATTCATGACAAACAGGGGTCAATGGATCAACAAAGCAAAGATTAAACCTTAATCAGAGTATGCCTACTCTGATACCACTTGATAGGCCATAAACTAAATGACCCCTTGTGGTAGTAATTAATTAATTAATTAGCCAAGTTATTAATTAATCAATTTATCATGCAAACACGTGGTAACACAAACAAATCACCAATAAACTAATTATGCAGTGGAAAATAAATAACACAGTGATTTGTTTATGAATAGGGAAAACCTAACAGCAAAAACCCCACTGGGTAATTTTCAGGTCACCACTCCCGAAACTCCACTATTATCACAAAAAGCAGTTACAAGTAAAGGAATTCTAAGTACCTTACCAACCTGCAGTTGAACCCTTACCCCAATACCCAATTGGACTTGTTCTGCAGTGACAGTTCCCCTTTCAGATGCACGACTCCCAGTACGTGACTAACCAATTACGCGGATTTCCAATCACCAACTAAGAAGATTGTTGGTTGCAGAGCTCTTCAGTTCATCCACGCAATGAAGATCAAGAAGATGCTTGGTCATAAAACCCTACGGTGCACATACACAACGACTTCTTCAAGAGAAAGAGATGAATGGACAAGAACTTTGTCTCTGGTCACAATTTACTTGAATAGAGTTTTCTCAAAACTTGTGCAACTTGTGAAGACTTTGACGGCCCTTAAACTGATCCTTTTATATGTCTAGGGTTAGGGGAAAAGAAAACCCAAAGACACATTCATGGATCCCAAGAAAATTAGATTGGAATTCTAAAAATCTTAAATCTCGACAGATAGCAGGTGTCGAGCAGCTATCAAGCAGGTGTCGAGCACACCAAATGTAGAACAGCTTCCTTAAGCTTGATAGATGCAGCTGTCGAGCCAGCTATCGAACTTTAATAATTTTGCACTCTGAACTTGTTTCCTTGAACAAATTGAAGGCTTCAATACTTGATCTTGAAACAAGGTTTCTTGAAGTATCTAAGACATCCTAAATCTACCCAAATACAAGGAAAGTACGTTTTGTCAAAGGATAAGTCAATTACATAAAATTATGACGTATGTTCTTAACACATAAAACACATATGTCCTAACACTGTCCTACCCAGTAATGCCAATTAGCCACCCCAAGACCTGCTCATTTCTCAAAGCTTCTTCTCCCTTCGTTTCCAAGATATTCACTACTGCTCCTTTATCAATTACTAATCTCTCAATTTCTCCTTTGCAATTCGATCCCTTCAATATGCTCATTCCCTTCCAGTTGTAGGAGCCATAGTGCTGATTGGGCTCTTCTTGAGCATTAGCATTAAGGGGGTGTAAAACCCCCTAAGTTGCCCTTTTAGTAACCCACCCGCTCAAATTGAGCATCATCTGGGGGTGAGTTGCTAAAAATTTTTAGCAACCATGAATAGTAAGGTTGTATATACAACCTTACTATTCATGGTTGCTAAACATAAAAATAAATATAAAAGTACAAAAAAGAAGAAAGAGAGATTGAAGAGAAAGAGAGAGAATAAGTTGATAGGGTAGTTCATATTATTTTATTAGGTTGTATGTAAAAATAAAAACTAGGATGTTGGGTGTATTGTTGAATGGGTTTGTAAAATAGTTAAAGTAGTGTTTAAAAATGTAAAATATGTATGAAAGGAAAAGAAAATATGTATGAAAGTATATCAAATCAATCATGTAACAACTCAATAAGTTTATGGTATATAATTCAATTTTGTACTCCTATATCAAAACAAAATTAAACTCATCAATATTCACATGGTGATATCTACATGGACTACATGTTGAATTATTATATGGATAATTTGGTCTACTTGTTACAAGAGATACTATCTAAAATTATAAAAAAAAAAAAAAAAATTAATTTGATGTTATTTTGGTCTAGATACATTGTGGCCTCTCTCTCTCTCTCATGCATATATGATACATCATGTATATTGTATAGGATGGCCGGCTATCGATAAACTCTGGAAGGTGAAGAGAATGCATTCATCAGCTTCAGAACTCACCGAGTTGCTAGTAGAGGCAGATTATACGTGGAAGGATTTTCCTTGTGAATTAAATGAAGACAAGACGATTTCCTTAGTGAAAGATAGAGGCGAACAAGGTCAAACATTTGGCACAAAGGAAGTGGGAGGAGAAGGCACATCCAAGCAACAACCTAGTGAAAGAAATCATCAGAAATCTTACCACCACCCATTGCTTGAAGCAGCCAGCAATGGCATAGTAGAAATATTTGACAAGATGATTGAATCGTATCCACAGGTAATTGAGTACATCAGTAACGATGAGGAAAACATATTGCATGTGGCCATTGGCCACCATCAGTGGGATATATATTGATGGGGTAAAAAATAGCGTGACATTGGGCCTGACGGATTCGAGCCCATGGGCCGACGATAAAGGAGAGCCCAGGGCTTGGCATGACTTGAAATACTTGGGGTACACGTTTGAAGTCCGAGAGAATCCTAAAGAAAATCAGAATATTAGCACAAGGATAATTCTAGAAGATATGCCTTAATAAAAAATCCGCTCTATAATGAAATGTTTGTCCATCACGCTTGGGATTGCTTAAAGTAGAGTCCCATAAGGAAAAGATTTCTACCCTAAGAAGGAAAAGCCAACTTTCTACTACTATAAAAGCCTCAATACCCTCACGAATCAAGGTATGCATGATGTACCTTCTCTAGCACTCTAGAGTTGAGAATAGTTCTAATTTGACCGTCGGAGGGTATTTGGCCGACACCACACCAGTGCCCTTGGCCAGATCACTTCTTTCTTCTTGTAGGTTGATCAATTGAGCGAGTGTGGATCGTGTCGCTCACTAGTGATTTTCCAGCATCATCAGTTGGCACCATCTGTGGGAAGACGAGAAGAGTTTAAGCCAGACTATCGACTCCCAGACATAAGAGTCGCATGGTACTCACTCACTCGATGGCCACCACTAACAACGTTCAAGAAGACGAGCTGCTGAGATCTACTACATTGGAAAGACAGGTCCAGACTTTCATGGCAGCAATAGAACGGCTCACAAAGCAGAACCATGATCTGGAGGAGCAGCAACGTCAAAGGGATGCAAGACCTAACCTTCAGGAGGAAAACCAAGAGGATAACAGTGCCGAACGAAGGGAACAGGAGAGGCCAGAGGGCAACAACACCCCAAGCCGACCAGAATGGCAAAACACAAGCCTTCAGTCTCTCATGGATTTTTCCCCTCCACCTATTATCGCAGAGATGCAGGCGATGAAGGAACAGATGGAAGTCATGATGAATGCCCTCAAGGGACGAGTATCCTCTGATCTCGACGACCTAGTAAACAGAACCGACGCACCATTCACCACGTCCGTCAACTCATTCCCCCTACCACCGAAGTTTCGGATGCCCCAGATCGAAAGCTACGACGGGATCAAGGACCTCCTCGATCATCTAGAGACATTCAAGACCCTGATGCACCTTTAGGGGGTACCAGACAAGATCATGTGTAGGGCATTCCCAACCACGCTGAAGGGCTCTGCGAGGGTTTAGTTTAGTAGATTGACACCAAACTCCATCAATACTTTCAAGGAGTTAAGCACCCAGTTCACCTCGTACTTCATAGGCGAACATTGGTACAAGAGGTCCACCGCGTGCTTAATAAGCATCAAGTAGCGAGAAGACGAGACACTGCGAGCCTACATAACTCGTTTCAACAAAGAAGCCCTCTCGATTGACGAAGCTGACAATAAAATACTCGTAGCTACATTTACTAGCAAGCTACAGAAGGGTAAGTTCCTGTTTTCTTTGTAGAAGAATGAACCGAAGACCATGACGGACGTTCTTTATAGAGCTACCAAGTACATGAACGCAAAAGATGCATTGCAAGCACGTGAGGAAAGGCCTAAGAAGAGGGAAAGACAGGAGGATATGTGATAAGATAGGGGGCGAAAGGTCGCTAAAACCGGGGATCAACGAGATGAAAAGCGCCCTAGACCCCCCACTGGAAGGTTCACCAATTTCACCCCATTAACCGCCTTGATCGATCAGGTATTGATGCAAATCAAAGATGAAGGAGCATTGAATTTCCCTGGTAAGTTAAAGGGAGATCCCAACAAAAGACCAAGAGACAAGTATTGTCGCTTTCATCGAGACTAAGGGTACGACACAACCAACTGCTACGACCTGAAGCAGCAAATTGGGGCCTTAATAAGGTAGGGGAAGCTACAGAGGTCCGTCAGTAGGGAAAGAACTGATACGCCAGAAGAACAGGCCCCACAATGGGAGAACGATGCCCTAGACCACCCATAGGGGACATAAGAATGATCGTAGGGGGCACAGCCGTAGCTGGATCTTCCAAGAAAGCCTGCAAAAGCTACCTCAGAATGGTCCATAACGTCCAACTCATAGGATCCATACCAAAGATGCTGCGAATAGATAACCCCGTCATAAAATTTTTAGAGGATGACGCTCGAAGACTTCACCATCCTCATGACGATGCACTTGTGGTCAGCTTGCAAATTGGGGATTATAACATGCATCAGGTCCTCATCGACAACGACAGCTCAGCAGATATCCTGTACTATCCAGCATTTCAGCAAATAAGGATCGACTGGGAATGGTTAACCCCAACGAATGCCCCACTCCTAGGATTTGGGGGTACGAAGGTGTTCCCCTTAGGCGCAATAACACTAGCTATGACAGTGGGTGACTATCCTCAGCAGATCATTAATGAGGTAACGTTTCTCGTAGTCGACTATTCGTCTGCCTACAATGCCATCCTCGGGCGACCCATTCTCAATTCCTAGAAGGCGATAACTTCAACATACCACCTGATGATCAAATTCCCAACGGAGTATTGGGTAGGAGAATTGCGGGGAAATCATGTAGCAGCAAGAGAATGCTATATTGCCATGTTAGAAATGGAGGATCAGCAGCAAACGATGTGTATCGGGAAGCGACAAGCATTAGCAGAGTCAGTTGAAGAGCTAGAAGAAGCAAGACTTGACGACACACGGCCTGAACGGACGACTAAAATTGGCACGCTAGCCAGTTGGCCAGTATGCCAGACGATCACGACTTTCCTAAGAAATAACCAAGATGTCTTCGCCTGAAGTCATGAAGACATGCCAGGAATCGACCCCTCAGTCATGGTCCACAAGTTAAATGTGTCGCCCTCCTTCAGTCCAATCCGGCAAAAGAAACGAGTCTTCACCCAGGAGCGGGACAAGGCCATAGCCAAGGAGGTTCGAAAGTTACTGGAGGCAGGTTTCATCCAGAAAGTATACTATCCCGACTGGTTAGCAAACGTCGTTATGGTTAAAAAGGCCAACGAAAATTGGAGGATGTGCATAGATTTCACAGACCTCAACAAGGCTTGTCCCAAAGATAGCTACCCGTTCCACAGATAGATACCCTTGTGGATTCAACTGCAAGACACCAGCTCCTAAGCTTCATGGATGCCTTCTCCGGCTATAATCAGATCAGGATGGAAGAATCTGATCAAGAGAAGACCTCTTTCGTCACAAGCCAGGGATTATTCTGCTACAAGGTGATGCCTTTCGGACTCAAAAATGCTGGAGCAACATACCAAAGGCTGATGAACAAAATGTTTGCACATCAGATCGGCAAAAATGTTCAAGTTTATGTTGACGACATGTTGGTGAAAAGCCGACACGAAATGGATCACCTAGACGACCTCAGAGAAACATTCGATACGCTCCAATCGTTCAACATGAAGTTGAATCCAAACAAGTGCACATTCGGAGTAACGGCCGAAACATTTTTGGGTTTCATGGTATCCCAAAGAGGAATAAAGGTCAATCCAGAGAAGGTGCAAGCCATAATGGAGTTGGAACCACCAAGGACGGTTAAGGAGGTCCAAAGTTTAAATGGAAAGATCGTAGCTCTAAACAGATTCGTCTCAAGGGCGATGAACAGGTGTTTACCATTTTTCCGCACTCTAAGAAAATCATTCGAATGGATAGATGAATGCCAAACGGCCTTCAAAGACTTAAAGGCGTATCGTTCATCTCCACCGCTGCTTAGTCCGTCCATACAAGGCGAAGAACTCTACCTATATTTGGCCGTCTCACAAGCAGCGGTAAGCGCAGCTTTGGTGAGAGAGGAGGACAGATCACAAAAACCCGTCTACTTTACTAGCCGAGCACTACGAGGAGTAGAATAGAGGTGCACTCAGATGGAGAAGTTGGCTTTCACATTGGTAATCACCGCGCGAAGACTTAAGCCATACTTCTAGGCGCGTACAATCGTTGTCTTAATGGACAAACCGCTAAGAAAATCCATGAGTAGCGCAGAAGCCGTAGGAAGAATGGCTTTGTGGGTAATAGAGTTGAGCGAATTTGACATCCAGTACTGCCCGTGGATGGCCATAGAAGGGCAGGCAGTAGCTGACTTCATCACCGGGTTCACTCTTGGGGAAGGCCATATGGAGGAAGAGAAAGAACAATGGAGTATCTATACAGACGGATCCTCAAATAGACGAGTCGGAGGAGCCGGGTTAGTGATCTAAACTCCGTAAGGGGATAAGATACAATGTATGATCCGGCTGGATTTCCCCACAACCAACAACGAGACTGAGTATGAAGCCTTGGTGGCAGGGCTAGAACTTACAAAAGCCACAGAAGCAGAAAACATAGTTGCCCATTGCGATTCACAAGTGGTGACGAGTCAGATCAACGGTGACTATAAGTGCAAGAACGATAGAATGAAGAGGTATTTAGAAGAGGTGAAATACTGAATCAGCGACCTCGAAGTTGAATTCATTCAGATCCCAAGGGAAGAAAATGAATAGGTCGACCATCTAGCAAAAGCTATGCTAGCCGAATTCATGCTGGTTCCCGAACAGGTATTATCATTCGTTCAAATCTCCTCGCTTATCGATGACGGAACAAATATGCTGGTTATAAATTCTGAGTACAACTGGACCATGCCACTGGTCTCCTACCTAAAGACTGGGGTGTTACCAGACTAGAAGGGCGCTGCAAGGAAGCTGAAGGTCCAGGCATCACGGTTTGGGCTGATAAAGGACATCTTATATAAAAGAGGTTTCTGTCGATCGTACCTGAGGTGTTTGTGCCAAGAGGAAGCAGATTACGTGATGAGAGAAGTACATGAGGGTAGCTGCGAAAATCACTCGAGCGCGCGATCACTTGTACACAAGTTGATCCGAGCTGGATACTACTGGCCTACAATGATGAAGGATATGCAAGCCTATGTCCAGTCCTGCGACAAATGCCAGAGGATCAGCAATTTCATCAGGCAATCATCCAAAGAACTGACACCTATGACGGCACCTTGGCCGTTCGCACAATGGGGACTTGATATCATGGGCCCATTCTCGATGGCAATTCGATAGTTGAAATTCTTAGTTGTAGGCATAGACTACTTCACTAAATTGGTCGAGGCAGAAGCCTTAGCCACCATCACGGAGAAAAACATCTGAAGTTTTGTTTGGAGAAATATCATGTATAGGTACACGATACCCAGAGTCTTGGTCTCTGACAACGGTAAACAATTCGACAACAGCGCATTCAGAAACTTCTGCTCGAAGCTAGGGATCAAGAATCACTACTCGTCACCCGCACACCCACAGGCGAACGGGCAAGTCGAAGTCACGAACTGGTTCTTGCTCAAGATAATCAAGACCCGTCTCGGGGGGGCAAAGGGCATCTGGCTAGACGAACTGCCAAGCGTCTTATAGGCATACCGGACCATAGCTAGAACACCCACTAGAGAAACACCATTTTGACTTGCATATGGAGCTGAAGTTGTCATTCTTGCAGAAGTGGGACTCACGAGCTACCGGGTGGAGTGCTACGACAAGGATAAGAACAAAGAGGCTATACGCCTACAACTCGACCTAGTGGACGAAGTCAGGGCGGCAACAGAGCAAAGTTTGGCGCATTATCAGAATCTCATGGCAAAACACTACAACAACAAGGTGAGGCATAGAGACTTCCGAGTCGGGGATCTTGTATTGCGGAGAGTAATGGGTGCCGCTAAAGATCCTTCACAAGGAAAACTCGGCCCCAACTGGGAAGGACCTTATAGGATCGCGTCATGGCAAAGAAAGGGAACCTACCACCTCGAGACAATGGACGGGCAAAAGCTACAACACCCTTGGAACACGGAGCATCTACGGAAATACTACCAATAGTGATAGAGTATGAGAAACCGGCAATCTCCCAATTTATTTTATTTTTAGCTACAATTTTCCAGTTTTTCTTTAACTTTGCTACAATCTTTTGTGCCTTTTTAAGCCCAAGGGGGTAGGTACTTTTTTTACAAACGCATTTTCTTTAAAGAAGAATATTCTGACATGACTTTAATTTTCCACATGGATTTTTATTATGAATGGATAGGCTACACAAAGTGGACGGATCACCCAAAGGGTGAAAAATTTTATAAGTCCACAAAATGGACGGATCACCCAAAGGGTGAAAAAGTTTACAAGTCCACAAAGTGGACTGATCACCCAAAGGGTGAAAAAAGTTTACAAGTCCACAAAATGGACAGATCACCCAAAGGGTGAAATAGTTTACAAGTCCACAAAGTGGACGGATCACCCAAAGGGTGAAAAAAGTTTACAAGTCCACAAAGTAGATGGATCACCCAAAGTGTGAAATGTTTTAAAGTCCACAAAGTGGATGGATCACCAAAGGGTGAAATATTTTAAAAAGTCTACAATATGGACGGATCACCAAAGGGTGAAATATTTTAGTCCACAAAAGTGAACAGATCACCAAAAACTGCAGTCCACAAAAGTGGATGGATCACAAAAAGTCTGAAATATTCCGAAAAATAGACGAACGTTTATGTGTCGCTCAAAAAAGGACGGCTAAAAGAAAGTCTGTATATACAGATAAGACCATCAATGCCTTTATACGTGGATGGATATATACTCAAGGACGGATGGTTATGCATCATTCAAAAAATAATAAAGATTGATTTAAAACATGCATAAATTTTTAGATAACGAAATAATGGCGGATTAAACCGACAGATTGTAATTGTTTAATACACAAAAGAAAATGATAGAACGTCCTCAAATACAGAAATTAACAATAACAAAATCAATCTACATTTTTCGGGTCGGCATCAGGGACATCTTTAGGTGGAACAGATTCTCCGTCACTTTGAATTGCTTCCTCACCAAAGAGGTCCTCAGTGTTCTCTGAGGCGACGGGCAATGTAGACATCTGGCCTTGGTCATCAACTTTGATCATTGACACGTCCAGATCAGGATAGGCTTTCTTAATTTGACGGAGCAAATCATCAAAGCCTTGAAGAAATGAGTCTGCTAGCTCGCCCAATAAAGCATCGGAGTCACAATAGTCCTGGATAGGTACCTTCTTAACATGACGGACCCTTTCCTTCAACTCTTGGATTTCTCTTTCTTTCATCTCCAAGGCCGTCAACGCCTCATCCGTCTTCTGCTCAAGCTTTCGCCTTGCTTGCTCAAAGAGTTCAAACTTCCTCTCCATAGTGGACTTTCACTTGTGAAGTTGAGCAAGCTCATCCTCTGTCTGCTCAGCCTTCGCATGCACATATCCTAGAGCAGTCTCACGGTTGAGACAAGGCAAACTTGGAGTTGTCACAGAGGAGAGGAGGAGGCTTCTCTTGGTTTGTAGTCGGAGCCTTCATCAAGCCTTTGCCGGACCTGTGCTTAACTGGGGTGACGGTCTTCGCACCCTCAGCCATCAAACCTACGATGGGTTCAAGAGAGACTTTTTGTTGCTTAAGAGGACGGTCAAACTTGGTTGACAATTTCCTTTTTGATGACGGAGCTATCCCTTTAGGAACCACTTTGCCGGATTCCTTCTTCTTGACGACCTGTGATTTAATCAGTGCCCTCCTCTTAGTGTCGTCCATCTTTGTAAAACAAGACGGATGAAGTTATTTACATATAGTTGAAATTATTTGGCTAAGTAAAAGTTGATGGACTTACATTTATGAATTCTCTCGTTGTATCTAATTGCTTCGGGAGTGGGCTCAGGACTGTCGCAATATCAATGAATGGTTTTCGGGTTTACCAACTTTGCCCAAGTCCTCTCCTCCGGCTTGGTCTTTTGGAAAATTCTCTCAAGAAAACTAAATTCCTCGACACTAACTTGTGGGCGTCGTCTACCTATAGAGAAAAAGGACGGTTAGAAAACAAATTATAATTGACGGTTGTCAAAAAAGCTACAAAATAAGGATGGGTGCATACGGGATGAATGTAGCACTCCCCATGTTGTATCAACGGGCATATATTTTGTCTCCCCTGGACGGTTCATCCATTTGTCACCCTCAAGGAAGAAGTAACGACTCTTCCAGTCTCTATTCGAGTCAGGAGTTTCAAAGATGACCTTCAGTAAGGGGCTCCTACTGGCAAAACTATACATCCCTCTTGATCTATCTATTTCATCTGGACGGTAGTAGTGAAGGAATTCACGCACCGTCAGCCTCTTAGCACCGTTTGTCATTGCACCATAGAGAATCTCTATTGCTATGAAGACCCTCCAGGCGTTGGGAGATATCTCGGTGACGGACAAGCCCAAATAATGTAGAAGTTCTCTATGAAGGGTACTCAGCAGAAACCGAAGTCCTGCCTTTAGCATCTGCTCGTACACTCCGACACCTTCTACCCTGTCATAGTAACATTTTTCCAATACATATAGTAGATGGATTGGGATGTAGTCTGGAATTTGAAAATTAGCCCTAAAGGTGCTGAAGTGTTTCTCCTTGATAATGGATCTGAATTTATGCACCGTCCACTCTGGTAGCATAATGAACTTCCTAAGTCCATCAGCAACAGTGATGGATCCCAATGCTTAATCCTCGCCGTCATCAGTAGAATCTTCTACTTCAACCATCTCCATATCCTCATTTGTTGAGGACGACGAAGAGGCAGACGGACTCCTATCTTCGCCGGGACTCTCTGGGTCTTTATGACCGGACGAGTATACCTCCTCGTATTCCATCCCGTCAAGAACCACTGACTGATTACTTGACGCACTAGACATTGCCTACAATTGACAATAAAACCTAAGACTGACAGATCTAAGAGTATTGACGGGTGTTTAGGTGTAGTTAAATATAAGCACAATTGCAAGACTTGAAACAATCAAAAAATAATACTCACCTCTGAGTAACTGAGAGTCAACGGTTGTATAGTTGACGGGTACAAATGTTCGATGGAGAGCTCTAACAAGGTTGATGACTGTGCTCTGACAATACATTTTGGCTGAAAATTGTGGAAATGAGAGGAGAGAGGTGTGGTATATATATGAGAGGTGCATGGAAGAAGAAGCGACGCTTCGATTCGATACAAAATCCAATTAAAGATTAACATGTGGCATGCCTCATAAATACTAGAGAACCTGACGACCTATGTTTGCAGTTTATATCCCCTTGAAGAATCGTCAACTTCAAGAATCTTCAAACCGTCAACATATATAAAATCCAAATAGTCAGCATAAACAATCTCAGACCATCAACCCCAATTAGAATTTAACCGTCATCCTACTGGTCCGACCACCTATGTGATGATGGACCATAGGGTGAAGGGGGTTACTAATGGGGTAAAAAATAGCGTGACATTGGGCCTGACGGATTCGAGCCCATGGGCCAACGATAAGGGAGAGCCCAGGGCTTGGCATAACTTGAAATACTTGGGGTACACATTTGAATTCCGAGAGAATCCTAAAGAAAATCAGAATATTAACACAAGAATAATTCTAGAAGATACGCCTTAATGAAAAATCCGCTCTACAAGGAAATGTTTGTCCATCACGTTTGGGATTGCTCAAAGTAGAGTCCCATAAGGAAAAGACTTCTATCCCAAGAAGGAAAAGCCGACTTTCTACTACTATAAAAGACTCAATACGCTCGTGAATTAAGGTACGCATGATTTACCTTCTCTAGCACTCTAGAGTTGAGAATAGTTTTAGTTTGACCGTCGGAGGGTATTTGGCCGACACCACACCAGTGCCCTCGACGAGATCACTTCTTTCTTCTTGTAGGTTGATCGATTGAGCGAGTGTGGATTGTATAGCTCACTGGTGATTTTACAGCATCATCATATATCGTCAGGTAAAGGAGATGGAAGTGATAATGAAATGTAGATTGGCTTCACGAATTGATAAGAATGGCAACACCCTATTGCATCGAGTTGCAGAAGGGAAGACATTTTATGGAAGAGAGTCAAAAGAACAAGCTGCAGGTCCTGCTTTCCAATTGCAAGAGGAATTGAATTAGCTTAAGGTAAGCTAGCTCTATCGAGTATTAATTTTGGATAATTGGAAAAGACATGATTTGAACAAAATCAATTTTTCTACAACGCTATTAGTAATATATGTTTTATTATATAAATAGTTGGGTTCAAGTTACACCCAGTGTAATTCCAAGTAATGTTACACTATCCAAAAACTTGTTATACAATTCATATTTTGAAAATTCTACCATTAAATTACATGTTCTATATGTTCTTAAAAATCATGCCAATTTTCATGTCAATTGGATATTATTTGCCATTTGATATATAAACTCATCTTTTATGTATTGTTTTAAACTAGAAAAACTTAAATTTAAAAAATTGATTGATAATATGGCTATTAATCTTTGATCACCTTGAAATTTTGCAAGCATGAAAAATATATGAATATAATGTAATCTAACAGTAGATTTGTCAAATTTGCATCCAATTAAAAAATATTGAGTGGTGTAACATTACTTAGAGTTACATCAGGTATAACTTGAACTCAAACCTTACATAAAATATAAAATAATAAAAATATAATTTTCACAATGCTAAATGAAAACCTTTTCTTTTCTCCATAGAACGTGTCCTAAATTATAAAAATCATAGTATCTTTTTAAGAAAAAAAAAAAAAAATATATATATATATATATATATATAAGTCGAGAAACACATCTTTAATTACCTTTTCTTTTATTAAATATATTTACAAATTTAGGGTTAAGATTTTCAAAAGTATCACCTAATTTCCTTTAAAAAATAAAATAAAATAAATTGACCCAAATACGTCTAAAAAATAAAAATGAGTTGTTAGCCCATACTTATGGCCCCTTTCTTTAGCTTTTTTTTTTTTTTTTTTTTTTTTTTTTTTGAAGTTAAAAAATACCTAAATAGGTTAAACTTAAGTAGTTTATCCATTTTTAAAATGTTAACCACTTCAAAAAAATGATGTCAATTTGTGGACAAACTATTAGTAATTTGAAATTTTTGGGTGATGGTGGGGCTAACAATTAAAAAAAGGGTCTCCAAATTTTTTATATATGAAAAATTGGTATCAAAAATTAAAAAAAATGGTTCAAGGAACACTATAGAAACAAATTGGTCACTTAATCTATTCATTTGATTACTGAATATACAGTGAAACCTTGCGTGCATGTGTCTTAATTATAAATTTTGACTTTTTGTGAACATAAAACATGTTAAACTTGAGATTTGGGTGCCATGCATGATGCTATCTGGTTACAAAAAAATGACTTGTTTGTGTAGTTTTTTTACTTAGAAAACTATTTGAAAATTATGGAATATAAAATTAAATAATAAACATTAATTTTATTTGGCTTGTAAATAATGGAAAAGTCAGTTAATATGGATACAATTATTTTGTTTTTTTTTTGTTGAAATTGTATTAGTAGCAAATAAATTCTAGTCGTTTTGATTTTCACTATTAAAATTTTAATAGGGTTGTATATATACGATGCTAGTTTGGTAGTGTAGAATGAAGCTCATTTTTTGTTGACTAATTGTCTCCACGCAGGATGTACGGAATATAATTCCCTCCCATTATATCTTGCATTGCAACAATAAAGGTAAGACTGCAGACGAGTTATTTCGAGGTAATCATGCTAAGCTTCTCAAGCGGGCGCAAACGTGGATAAAGGAGACCTCTCAATCGTGCTCTGCAGTTTCTGTCCTTGTTGCCACTGTAGTTTTCGCTGCTGCCTACACCGTCCCTGGAGGTAACGATGCTTCAGGCCGTCCTAATTTCATCGACTCTCCATTCTTCGTCCTCTTCACCATCATGGATGTTGTTTCCCTTGCGTGCTCCTTGACTTCTGTTGTCATGTTCCTCTCCATCCTCTCGTCTCCATTTGAGTATGAAAATTTCCGCACATCTCTCCCTCGGAAACTAATGATAGGCTTCACATTGCTCTTCTTCTCCGTGACAACGACCATGCTTTCTTTTGCAGCAACTATTTTTCTCGTTCTTCATTTTCAAAAGAAAGCTTGGACTAAAACTCTGATATATACTGCTGCATTCTTTCCTGTTTCTATGTTTGCGCTTATGCAATTCCCGTTGTATGCTGGATTCAACAAATTATTGCACACCCTTACCGAGAAAATAGAGAAGAAGGTACATCCCCAAAAATTCCTTCCTCCTTACTAGAGGACCAAGAAGCTCAATAAACTCTCATGAGAATAGGCTTTTGGATTTTGACTATATGGCGGTGTTCATTTTGTTCCCATCATGCACCAAATGTCAAAGACCTGTTATCATAATTCTTAATTTGCCACTGCATTGACATTAATCTATATGTAATAAGAAAACGAGAAGTTAGATATTTCTCTTCACAGTGTGTGCTTTGATTAATGATAAAGAAACTTCATTTACAGTAGCGAAACCAACCAAAAAAAAAAAAAAAAAAACCCAAATTATTATTTTGATTTCTATATTTTGGTAATGATCAATTTAGTCATTTTTATTTTCAATCTACAGTCAATTTTGTTCCTACAGCTAACTTCTTGTTTTGTTTATGGATAACAAAGTAGAACATATTCAAAACTTTTAACCATAAAAATCCTAGTATCTTTTCTTTTGAATAGTGTGTATTTTACACTCAAGTTTGCACACAAAGTACATAGGTTCACTTTTTTGTATTAAAGTGGTGATTTGATGGACTTGAAATCATGATTTTTAAGTGGAAATCTGATTTCAAATGCAAAAAAGTGAATGAGTATACTTAATTTGTGAATACAAATCTTCTGTACCATTTTTTATGTATCACTCTATATTTCATTAATTAGTACTTGTCATATTTTTATTTTATTTTCCTTATAAAATAACTGAAGTTTAAAATGGAAAATAAGCATACACATGGTAAGTAGTAATTTGTGAAACATAGATTGATACACAAAAAGTAGTATAGAGAATTTGTACTCATACTTTGTATGCAATAGTGAGTGTCCACTAGTTATTACTTTTTTTTTTTTTTTACATAAAAAAAAATAAATAAAAAATCAATTCATTCCTATACCCCTGACTCATGCATGTATATCATGTACAATGTATAGAATATCCTACTATCATTGAACTCTGGAAGATGAAGACAAATCAAATATCTGCTTTAGAACCAACTAAGTTGCTAGTAAAGGCAGATTCTACATGGGCATCCAGTCTTAAAGTAAAAGACAATGTGATTTCCTTATGGCCAGTAAAGAGGCAAAGGCAGCGGCAGAGAAATTTCAAAGACCGAACAGTAGTAGCACACCAAAAAGTCAATTCGGCAACAATGCACCAAAATCCAAATCTGCCTCTAACAATTTGAAGGAAAAAAACAAAAAACAAAAAACAAAAGAGAAAGAGAGAATGAGATTAAGGATGTGCAGCCAATTCACCCATCCATCAAAATTGACCTGATTCAACCCAATCAGTCGAGTCAGGTTAGTTTTTAGGGGTTAGTGGGTTGGGTTGGGTTAAGAAATTTTTTTTAATAATGGGTTGGATTGGGTTTGGATCATAACAATCACAAACCCATTTAGCCCAACCCGACCCACCTATATGTTTAAAATTTAAATTATATATATTTAATATATATTTAAAATATATATTATATAATTAATAATTTTTTTATTTAATTTCCCCCTTATCTCTCAATTATCTCTCAAACCCCAACAATCTTATTTCATATATATTTTGTTTATCAACTCAAGTGGCAAGTTGGATATATCTTTTTCTACTCAATTTAATAATAATAGTAATTAAAAAAAAAATTGTTCAACCCAACCCAACCCGATCGATGTAGGGTGGGTTCAGTGGGGTTGAACCCATGTGATAAGTTGGGTTGAGAGAATTTTTCAACCCAACCCACCCCAATCCAATCCAATCCATGCACACCTCTAAATGAGATAATGTGTGGTGGGTGGTGCGTTATTTTTTATTATTTTTTATTATAGTACATCAAAATTTCAATAATGAATGATGATTGGAAAAACTTACGATACATTAGAGTTTATAATTAAATTCACATACAATGCGTAGTTTCAAAATAAAACTTAATGAGTGATGTAAAAGATATTACAAATTTTATTGCATGAACTTTACAATCTGATATGACATTGATGAAAAGGGAAGAATACATTTTTAGTCCTTACATTTTGGGTCTAATCTTATTTTGGTCCATAAATTGATTTTGCGCTTACCTCCGTTTCTGAAAATATAAAATCACTTCTATTTTGATCTCTACCATCAACTCACTAACAGAAAATACATACACAACAAATGGAGTGCTTTGTTGTCAAACTTTGCAATTAAAAAATAATTAATTGATCCTATGTGTCATTAGCCACACAACCTTGTCATGTCCTTGTTAGTAAAAAAAATTCATTTGGCATTTAAATAATTTCATGTCAGCATTTAATTTTTTTTTTTTTAAGCCACAAAACAATACTCGTATTGGTTTTTTTTTTTTTTTATATAAAAAAATAAAAAATAAAATAAAATTAGTTTAAAAAGCCATTTATATTGCTAAATCCAGAGTCTCTTCGCCGATCTCGAACTCAACCTCAACACTACCTCACTCTTCTTCTCTTTAACCTCAAAATTATAGCTCCTCAGTCACTCCTATATCCACCGTTGGTGCATAGTTTAAGCCTTTACAGTTCTGTTATTGCATTTCTTATTCATTTGGGCGTGATTGACTGATAAACGCTGGTGTTTGATTGGAAACAACAACGTCGAGGAGGAAAAAGCCAAGACCAGTGAAGTACGATGATGAAAACCTGACTATTTTCACCGGCCGGAACAGTCCTATAGAGAGGGAAAATTCCCAACCTATCACAAGCTGACACGTCACATTACCAAGTCCACAAAATACAGCAAATTACAGAACACCATGTATTACTGCTAGGTTTTGCTATCACTATTCAGAAGCCAACAGAAATTTGCCAAGTGTCATGCAAGAGCCAATCACGCATCAGCACACGTGTAAGCGATGACTCAAGCAGCCTCGCACGTATAAGCGATGACTCAGGCAGCCTCGCACGTGTAAGCGATGACTCAAGCAACCTCGCACGTGTAAGCGATGACTTAAGCGGACCAATCAAGCTGTGACATGTGTCACCAATCAAGCTCCGCCACATGTCGCTCACCCACCCCAAAACTCCTATAAATAGAAGCCTTCCTGAGACATTCAGGAGGACCAGAATTCAGAAGTAAAAAAGCTCTGCGAAGATCAAGCCTCAAAGCCTTCAAGAACTTCAAGAACTTCAACCCCAAAATCGAAGAACATTCGAAGCAGAATCATCCAGATCATCTGCCTAGATCCTAAAGTTCACGGGAATCAAGCCAAAAGTGTCCGAAAACATCAACAACTCACAAATGATTGAAGCTCAACGGATTCAAGCCTCTAAAGCTCCGAAGAACTTCCATCACAAACCTTCGAAGACGAAGAACGCACAAAGAACACGAAGAACACGAAGAACAAAGAATTTCTAAACAAGCTCATAGCCAGAGATTCATTGTAATTCCATTTCAGCAATCTTCGATCCATCCCTCAACTAAATTGAAGGATATTTTGTGTTCAAGTCAAATCCACATTACCATAAATCTAATCAATAAGTTTTGCAAGGAGATCGAATCAGAGGATCACTCTTTTGTAATTCCAGAGAATTGTACCACACAATCATCAATACAAATTCGCATTTGTGAAACTATTTTACTTGTTTGATTAATTTCAAACTAGAAATTTAGTCGCTTACAAATTCTGGCACGCCCAGTGGGACCTCTCTGCCTCTCATCTCTTTCTCCTTCAAAAGAAAAGAAATTTGACTTCATTTTGCTACTAGCTTCAATGGCCTCTAGCAAGAATGTCCGAAAATCAGTGGTTGATGATTCCAGTGCTGATGAGTATGTCGGCCCAATCACTCGCAGTCGATCTAAAGCTCTTGATCGACTCCAACCTCAACCAACCCAAGAAAACCAATCTCCTACTGACATTTCTCTAGACTTTCTTGCAAATAGGAAAGCTACCACCAAAGATTCATCTACTTCGGAAGATTTGGAGATCAGTAATGAATCGTCCCCAACAAAGACCTTTTCTATCAACTCTTCGCCCGTGATGAGAAACTTAAGGAGTGAAGTACCACTAACTCATCCTGTTTCATCATTTTCTCCATCATCTATAGAGGTCATGCCAGTAATGATGACTAACACCTCTACCATGGAAGAAAAGATGGCTGAAATGGAACAAAGAGTCATCCTTCTCACAAAGGCACTTGAAGAAAAGGACGTCAAAATTGCAACCCTAATGAACAAGCTGGAGGTACAAGATTCGGGTGAATCAAGTCTTGGCCCTGAGCAGCCACCTGGCTTTACCTTCAAAGGAGAAAACGCCAAAGGTGATAAAGGAAAAGGAGGTGAAGGCACTTCTCAACATGGACATTCCACCTCAATGGCCTCGATATCTGTCCAACAACTGCAGGATATGATTACAAACACCATTCGAGCACAATATGGAGGTTCTTCCACAAGTTCTCTCATATATTCCAAACCCTATAGAAAGCGCATTGATAACATGAGAATGCCAAATGGGTATCAACCTCCCAAGTTCTTGCAATTTGATGGCAAAGGAAACCCTAAGCAACACATTGCTCACTTTGTAGAAACTTGCGAGAACGCAGGGACTCAAGGAGACCTCTTTGTAAAGCAGTTTGTCCGTTCACTAAAGGGGAATGCCTTTGATTGGTATACAGACCTAGAGCCCGAGTCAATCGATAGCTGGGAACAACTTGAAAGGGAATTTCTCAACCGATTCTACAGCACACGACGCACGGTAAGCATGATGGAGCTTACCAATACTAAACAGTGGAAGGATGAGCCCGTCGTTGACTCTATCAATCGGTGGCGTTCTTTGAGTCTAGACTGCAAGGATAGACTTACTGAAATATCTGCCATAGAGATGTGCATCCAAGGCATGCATTGGGGACTTCTTTACATCCTTCAAGGAGTAAAGCCCCGAACATTTGAAGAGTTGGCAACTCGTGCACATGACATGGAGTTAAGTATTTCCAGCCATGGAAATACGAAACCTCCCGTACCTGAGGAAAGGAAAGAAAGGCGGGAAATAAGGAAAAATGACAGGAATGCGAAAAGTAATATTAAAGACTCAATGAATGTCAATCCTGCCCCAGTCAAAATTTCAACAAAAAATGTGAAGGCCAATGAAAAGAGGCCCGAAGGAGGTCAACAGCGTGAAACGCGTCGCTCATCACTTAAGGAATGGGAACAAAAGGTCTACCCTTTCCTAGATGCCGATATGCCTGAAATGCTAGAGCAACTGCTCAAGTTGAAATTAATTGAATTGCCAGAATGCAAACGACCGGAAGAGATGAGAAAAGTTGATGACCCGAACTATTGTAAGTATCATCGCATCATAAGTCATCCGATCCAAAAATGCTTTGTTCTTAAAGAACTCATCATGAAGCTAGCCAAGGAAAGGAAAATTGACTTGGATTTTAATGATGTTGCTCAGTCAAACCTTGTCACATTTTCTTGTGGTTTACCTAGTTCTCTGTCTCCGACTACTAAGCAAGGGGCAAATACCACGCTCATCCAGTTTGGTTCTCTGAAACCAGTTCAAGTTCAGCTCTCACAAAAAACACCTCATTATAATTCAAATGATGATAAAAGGTCAATGATGGATGAGGAAGAAGGCTGGACAATGGTTGTTCACAAGAGATGGAAGAAGAAACGGGCATTCCCTCTTCATTTGATCATCCAAGAGTCCAAAAGAGCACAAAAGCAGATTCAACCTTGGTCAAAAAGAATGAGTTATAAGAGGCAAGGGAGACTGGGAACAAAAGTGTATGAAGATTCAGCACAAACCCGAAAATCTCGAAAGCTCATCACATTGGAAGAATTCTTCCCTAGAAAATTCTTTCAAAATGATTCAGCCGAGGCCGTCCACACAATTTCTCGTTGTGAAATCCAGGACGAAAAGGAGGACGTTGACCATGATGATCCAAAAGAGACCTTGTCATCTTTGGAGGAACTTCAATCTCAAGTCGATGAAGTTGAACCCTTGCAATCCTCTACATCATCAAAAGAAGTGCTCACCCAAGCTCTTGAGGAGCCAGAGATATACGCCCCTCATACCAATACGCTTCAACAAACACAGGGATGTTACGCATGCTCTCCAGACTTAACTTTCACTGATGAGGATTTATTGTTAGGCTCTAAGCGCCACAATCGCCCACTCTATGTCTCTGGTTATGCTCGTGAACAAAGGATCGAGCGTATCCTTGTTGATGGAGGTTCAGCCGTTAACATACTTCCAAAAATGACCATGAAACGACTGGGTTTTACTATGGAAGAATTATCACACAGTCGTTTGGTCATCCAAGGTTTTAATCAAGGAGGACAACGTGCAATCGGCCTGATCCACCTAGAATTATCCGTTGGAGAATTGAAAAGCAACGTCTTGTTCCACGTCATTGACGCTAAGACGACCTACAACATATTGTTAGGACGTCCTTGGATCCATGAAAATGGAATAGTGCCATCGACCTTGCATCAATGCTTCAAGTTCTTTCAAAATGGAATAAAAAAGGTCAATGCTGATTTAAAGCCTTTTGCAGAAACCGAAGCTCATTTTGCAGATGCAAAATTTTATGCAAAAGAAGACATTTCTAGCGAGGTTCTTCCAGTTGAGATCCCGTCTATGAAAAATAAACAGGATGAAAAGGAGCATGTTAAATTCATTGCCAAAAAGGACATTTCTTCCCCAAAGAAAGGCCCAGAACCCTTCCTCCGATATATACCATTATCACATCGCAGGAATGGACAATCACCATTCGCGGAATGCCTTCAACCTACAAAAGACATGGGGAGACCTGCAAAGCTCACGATGGAGGATGTAGCCATATTGAAAGAAAATCATGTCATGCCTTTAACTTCATCCACAAATCCTTTGCCCTCAAAGCCGTTAAATGGATTCGTGAGGTCTTCGCAAAGTCCGATAGAGCATGGTATTCTACCAAGTGAGCGGACAAAAGAATGGTTCGACCCAAAGGCATATAGGCTGTTAGCCAAAGCCGGCTACAATTTCTCAAAACAAGAAGACTTAGGGAAGCTAATTCCAGAAGCCACCGGAGAAAAGATGCATGGCCTTAGCAAAACACAAAGGAAAATGCGGCTTGAAGGGCATGAAATTCTTATCCCAAAGACCGGATTAGGTTATACTCCCGAACAACCAGCCCAGATATGGATCAAGAAAAGAAGCGATCCTTCGAGTTCCCAATACATAACAGTGGAGGTTGGCGAAAGTTCAAATCAAAGAAAAGACCATTCTTCACCCCGTGTCTCGGTGTTTGATTGCATCGAGGTCTCATCATCACGAATCACAGTGTTCGACAGGTTAAATACAACTTGTTTAACACCAAATCGGGACACTCTTGCTTGTAAATCAGTTTTTGATCGACTGGGGGCAACGAAAAGGCCTATTGATAGTCAGTCTCAAAGTTCAATAAACTTTGACGTTCAAGGGAAGCAGAAAGCTAATGATGAGATCCGCAGTAGCATTCCTTCACGCATGAAATGTAACTTTACCTTGGAGATTAACACTGAAGGATCGCTCAAAGTCAAAAGACGAACGATTGTACATACAAGTCAGTCACCCGTCCATGATGAGGAAATTGAAGAGGTATCATCCTCGTTTCATATTACAATAGAAGATGATACATCATCAGATGCTGAAGCAACCAATGAAGAGGTCGATGAAGCTCCTCCAGCCTTGGAAGATGGAGGATAAGCTACAGTTGATGAACTTAAAGAGATCAATTTAGGAACTGCTGAAGAACCCCAGCCAACTTTCATCAGTGCACTTCTCACCCCTAAAGAAGAAGAAGGTTACCTCAAGCTCCTAGTAGAATATAAAGATGTGTTCGCTTGGACTTACAAAGAAATGCCTGGGCTCAATCCGAGTATTGCTCTACACCATTTGGCCGTAAAGAAGGGCGTGCGCCCAGTCAAACAAGCTCAAAGACGCTTTCGGCCAGAGCTTATCCCTCAAATAGAAACTGAGGTCAATAAGCTCATTGAAGCAGGCTTCATTCGTGAAGTGCAGTACCCGGAATGGATTGCTAACATCGTCCCTGTCAAGAAGAAGAATGGACAAATCCGAGTGTGCGTTGACTTCCGTGATTTGAACAATGCATGTCCCAAGGATGATTTTCCATTACCCATAACTGAGGTCATGGTTGATGCCACTACCGGTCATGAAGCTTTATCTTTCATGGATGGATCTTCGGGTTACAACCAAATTCGAATGGATCCTACGGATGAGCAGCTTACAGCTTTCCGTACCCCTAAGGGAATTTACTGTTACAAAGTGATGCCTTTTGGACTAAAGAATGCTGGTGCTACTTATCAACGTGCCATGCAGAAGATCTTTGATAATGTACTTCATAAATATGTGGAGTGTTATGTTGATGATTTGGTGGTTAAAACAAAAAGGAGGGAAGACCATTTGGCAGATCTACGATCTGTGTTCACCCGCCTGAGAAAGTATCAGCTTAAGATGAACCCCCGTAAATGCGCTTTTGGCGTAACATCTGGGAAATTTCTTGGTTTCATTGTGAGGCACCGCGGTATTGAAATTGATCAGTCAAAAATTGAAGCTATCCAGAAAATGCCAGAGCCCAAGAATCTGCGAGAACTTAGAGGCTTGCAGGGAAAACTGACCTACATACGACGATTTATCTCGAATTTGGCCGGTCGATGTCAACCTTTCAATAGATTGATGAAAAAGGATGTGCACTTTCAATGGGATGAGGCTTGCAGCAATGCTTTTGCATGCATCAAAAGATACTTACTTAATCCTCCAATTCTAGGTGCTCCTATCCCAGGAAAGCCTTTGGTGCTATATATTGCGGCCCAAGAAAGGTCTCTAGGTGCTCTTATGGCACAAGAAAATAAAGAGGGGAAAGAAAGAGCCCTTTATTATCTAAGTCGAACTCTCAATGGGGCTGAATTAAATTATTCTCCTATTGAAAAGATGTGCCTCGCTCTTTTCTTTGCCATAGACAAATTGGAGCACTACATGCAAGCATATATGGTCCGTTTGATAGCAAAGGCAAACCCAATCAAATATGTCCTCTCCAGGCCAGTGATTTCAGGTCGAATAGCTCGATGGGCAGTCTTGCTTCAGCAATATGATCTTGCATACGTTCCACAAAAAGCTGTCAAAGGACAAGTATTGGCAGATTTCTTAGCTGATCACCCAGTTCCGTCTGATTGGGAGTTCTCTGATGATTTCCCGGATGAAGATGTGTTTTACATTGAAGTAATGCCACCATGGGTGATGTTTTTCGATGGGGTTGCACGCCAAGAAGGAGCGGGGGCAGGTGTAGTGTTTGTTTCTCCACAACGGCAAATACTTCTTTACTCGTTCTCATTAAGTGAACTTTGCTCTAACAATGTAGCTGAATATCAAGCATTGATCATCGGTCTACAGATGGCTATTGAGATAGGCATATCACAACTTGAGATCTTGGGAGACTCCAAATTAGTTATCAACCAAATCTTGGAGCAATATGACGTCAAGAAAGAAGACCTCATCCCCTATTGCAAATATGCGAAGAAGTTGCTAGCAAATTTTGAAGCCATCACATTGGAGCATATACCGAGGAAGGAGAATAGACAGGCGGATGCTTTAGCTAATTTGGCTACTGCCTTAACATTATCCCAAGAAGAAACAACCAAAGTTGCTATTTCCCAAAGGTGGGTGGTACCTCTTGTGGTTGAAGAAGAAGAAGAAGAGCAAGCCAACATCATTTCTGTATGCCTTGTCGAAAAAGAAGATTGGCGACAAGTGATCATTGAATACCTTCAACATGGAAGACTCCTGGATGATAAACGCCACAAGACTGAAATTCGGCGGAGGGCTACTCGATTCATTTACTATAAAGACACTCTCTTCCGCCGTTCATTTGATGGACTGTTTCTCCGTTGCTTAGGAGAGGAGGAGGCTAAACAAGCCTTAGAGGAGGCTCATTCTGGAATATGCGGTGCACATCAGTCAGGTCCTAAGTTACATTACAGGATCAAACGAATGGGTTACTATTGGCCTACAATGGTGCAAGATTCTATGGAATGCGCTAAGAAATGCGAAGCTTGTCAGTATCACGCAAACTTCATCCATCAACCGCCAGAACCTCTACACCCAACTGTAGCTTCTTGGCCTTTTGATGCATGGGGGCTTGATGCAATAGGGCCATTACCAAAGTCATCCGGTGGCCACTTGTACATCTTGGCCGCAACTGACTACTTCTCGAAATGGGCGGAAGCTATACCCCTTAGGGAAGTGAAGAAAGAAACGGTGGTCAATTTCATTCGAACTCATTTGATCTATCAGTATGGTGTCCCTCGGTATATCATAACTGATAATGGCAAACCCTTCTATAATAAGCTGATGACAGAGCTATGTGAGAAGTTTGAATTTAAACAATACAACTCCTCCATGTACAATGCCCCGGCAAATGGACTAGCTGAAGCGTTTAACAAAACACTTGGCAATTTGTTGAAAAAAGTGGTATCCAAGACAAAGAGAGACTGGCATGAAAGAATCGGAGAAGCATTATGGGCATATCGAACAACATTTCGAACGCCTACTCAAGCAACGCCATATTCTCTTATCTACGGAGTTAAAGCCGTCCTCACTTTAGAGTGCCAAATCCCATCACTACGGATTGCCATTCAAGAAGGATTGACTGGAGAAGAAAATGCCAAGCTCAGGTTGCAAGAATTAAAGGCACTTGATGAAAAAAGGCTCGAGGCCCAACAACGCCTTGAATGCTATCAAGCTCGTCTTTCAAGTGCATTCAATAAAAGAGTCAAGCCACGATCATTCCAAGTTGGTGACTTAGTCCTCGCCGTTCGAAGACCTATCATCACAACTCATCGTACAGGCAATAAGTTCACTTCAAAATGGGATGGACCTTATGTTGTGCAAGAAGTCTACACCAATGGAGCTTACAAGTTGATTGACAATGATGGTGTAAGGATCGGTCCCATCAATGGGAAGTTCCTCAAACGCTTCTATGCTTGAAAATCAAGAATTGCTCCTCGGTAAGAGCTTAAACTACCCACCATAGCGCTGCAAGGGTACATGATGTCTTCCCATTACCTTTGAAAGTGTACAAAGAAAGAAAAATGAATCACACTTTATGTCACCATTTGCGAGTGTGGCGTAGTGGTTGGATGCCTATGTCGCCCTTGAGGCCAAGGCCTCGGGTTCGATTAATGGTGATACCCATTATGCGCAATTGGTACCCATAAAATATTGTGGGGTGTAGGGCGAGGATTACACACGTGAGCCCTCCTTTTTTGCCAAAGAAAACAAGATTGATCTAGACTTCAATGAAGTTGTCAAGTCAAACCATGTGACCATTGTTTATGATGTGCTTCCAACTCTCAAGTAGGGGGCAAACACTAACCAAGCTCACAAGTTGATCAGCAATGATGATGCAAGGATCGGCCCCATCAATGGGAAGTTCCTCAAACACATCTATGCTTGAAAATCAAGAATTGCTCCTCGGCAAGAGCTTAAACTACCCGCTGTAGCGCTGCAAGAGTACATGATGTCTTCCCATTACCCTTCAAAGTGTACCAATAAAGAGAAATTAATTCCACTCCATATCAACAATTGCGAGTGTGGCGTAGCGGTTGGACGCCCATGTCACCCTTGAGGCCATCTCGGGTTCGATCAGTGGTGATACCCACTATTACACACTGCGCCCCCTTTTTTGCAAAAACACACATAAGAAAAATAAACAAAACCAAAAAAAAAAAATCTTTTGAACTACGTGATGACTTGATCCCTCTCCGGGGTACGTAGGCAACTTAGTATTTTTTACTGAGTTCAGTCACGCACTAAAAAAAAATTATTATTGAAAAAAAAAAATGAAGGAACAGAAAATAAAGTCTTCTTTATTGATTAACGGAAGGAAAACAGTACAAGAGGAAAGCATGTTCACATATATGAGGGGAATTAAAAAAAAAAAATTACGACATCCATTTCAAATCTTTCAAGCTAGAACGATTATCTTCCAGAAGGGCTCGTATCTTCTCTAAAGCCTCCATATCCTGATCTTCAAGAACGGGGGTAGATTTGACTTCTTCAAGTTGTTCTTCTAAGTTTTGCACAACATTGTCTTGTTCAACTTGATGAGTCTTAATTTGAGACAATAATTGCTCTAACTGGACAAGCTCAGTTTTCAAGTCAACCATCCTCAATCTAACAGCATCAAGTTCAGTCTTCAAAGACGCTTTCTTCTGCGATGCTTCAGAAAAGAGGGATTCAACTTCAGCCTGGCGTTGAGACAAGATGACAGGACTTGGTCGTTGGTTCAGAAATTCCTTCATCTTCAAATAGTCAGCAATACCCTCGCAATATTTGTCAACATTCTCGCGCAAGTGTTGAGGGTCCACTCCAAGGCTTTCAACCCCACTATAAATTTCTTGTACTTCAGCTTTTGGGAGGACGGTGTCTACGGAAAGATTCGAAAGCCTATTTAGAAGAACATCTCCTAGCATGGAAGCCCCTTTCCTACGCACGGAAGAAATATGCGCCTTGGCTTGAAACACAGAGACTTCTGGAGGATTAGCTGGATGCAGGGAAGGCATAGGTGCCCTTTCTGTCTCAATCGAAAATTTGGATGACGTACCAACATCAGCAAACTCACACCTCTCGAAATCCGAATTCTTTGTAGATGGCTTTGAAATAGAAGACTCGCTATTTGAAAGAAGCTACGCATGATTAATAGAATTCTCTACATCAACACCCTTCATTGGACTCTTCGATTGTTTCCAATTATAGCCCAGGTCGTTACCCACCTCCTCCTCAGAAATCTTACTGGCATCCTTAACTGGTACAACAAATAGACCTTTGGTGCCTTGACTACAAGTGACTTCGATATGTCGAGATAAGTCTTTTGAATGACTATCATCTTCAAGACGACGTCGTGCAAACTCTGACAAAGGCTGTGGAATGTATGGGTCTTGTAGTTCCCTCTTTCCCTTCTGAGGCTTGTTGGATGTTAGTGGCTTAACAGGGAAGGAGGCGATGTCAGCTAGGAAGTCTGTTCCTTTGGTAAAATCATTTCCGCAAACTCTTTCCCACCATTGTTTGTAGCTATGTCTGACTCGACTTCCAAAGTCTGTGGCAAAAGCTGGAATGAATATCTTAGAATCTGTGTTACAGCAAGTGAAGGATTGATAGAATTGGCAGAGGTCTTTTAAAGAACCGGTATGAATTTCTTCCTTCAAATCACCTGGAATGTCTTGATGAAATCCAAAGTTCCGACTGAATCTGTGAGGACTATATGCTTCTACAATATGTTGGTCTTCACATCGAAGTGACAAGTACCCCGAGCGAAGGCTTATAAAGTAGTCGAACTTCTGAACGGATAAATGATTATTGTCAATGAAAGTCTGGTCATAGTTTTTCTTGAAAGCAGTTCGGTGCCAAAGAAAGTTGGTGGCGTTTCGTATATGCTTGCGTGCAGAAAATTCGTTGAACGGAGAGACATAACCCACACCAGAATATTTAGTCATCAAAGCATCAGATGGTTTATCATGGGTGAGGCGATTGCTTCGGAAGAAATGACCTACCCAGGCATAAACATAATGGATGGCAAAGCTAGTTCCGGACTTGCTCGGGGTAGAAGAGGAAGAAATGGTATTAAGCCCACGATAAATGCTAGCCAATACTGGAGAAGCAAGGCCAAATGAACGACCATTAGCTATGGAACTAGCAATTTTGAAAGTGCCAGGATGGATGTTGTTCTGATCCTTGATAGGGAAGACAAATATGCACAGCCAACAGGAAAGAAGTGCCGATAAGTAAGTCTCCTCCTTTAAATCACCTTCAACTTGAAGATCCACAAAGACCCCGTGTTCTTTGTCGAGCCATGGCCCATGCTCCTTTATCTCACCCGAGGGATTCTGACTATACTTAGGGATGGTTGTCCGTCTCGCTGGTTTTCTGGGAGCCGAATACTTGCTAGTTCCTCTATACCAAAAAGTAATCCAGTCGCGAACACTTACTTTCCCTTGTTTCTTCAGCCAATTTTGAAGGTGATGATACGCCAGGAAAAGGTAGCGGCAGCTGTACGGCAGATAGGGTCGTCCTTGGTCATTGATTCCATCTAGCTCTTGCGCATTGGGTACTACTTCATCATAAAATGCACCGGTACAAGGAAGTCCACCGAGAATGGAAAGATCCCATGGTGTGATGGAAATTTCTCCAACGGAGGTGTGGAGGGTATTAGTGGACGGACTCCAACACTCACAAAATGCTTTCATGAGGTTCTCATCATAATCATATGTGAACAAGGAAGCAAAGACCGCACTGTAGAGGTGGGTCACATCAAGAAGCTGTTTACACCGGCTGAGCACATCTTCTAGCCAGTCCCAATAAAGGAAGAAGTAAGAAGATCCTCCATTCACGTTAAAGGAAAAATCCCAATCCGCACGTTTGGCAATTATCTCTCGTCCCAAAGTGTTGTACGGCTTTGATTTAGCAACATTTTTGTGATGCGAGGCAAGAAGGATAGTTGTTTCCAAGTTAGAGCCGCCATTAGAAGAAACAACCTGTGACCATTTTGGCAAATTGAGAGGATAAGAGTTACGACCCCATTTCTCTGAAAATTTTCCAATTGTGGGCGGACGAACAATTAAGGTCGTAGGCTTCGCATCCTTGTCATCTTTCTTCTTATAAATAAACAAGGCTGGTTCTTCACCAATTTTCGAATCCTTAAAAAAGAGCATCATGATAGCTGTGTACTAAAAAAAAAAAAAAAAAAGTGAGAGTCAAATAATAGAAAATAAATTAATTAAAAAAAAAAAAAAGTGGGGGTGGGCATGGTTTCTCCATACAGAGTGTTATGTTACTATAGAGTATTCTGTTAGTAAAGATTACATTGGTACGAGTTAGTGCATGTCCTGAGTGGCTTTATATAGAGATCCATAGAAGCTAGCAAACAAAATGAAAAACACATATAAAAAGTTAAAAGTACCATATTTTCAAAGGGTGACGTACCCATTTGAAAAATCAGAAATGTAAAAGCCCATAAATATATCATGCTGTCAGAAAGAAAAAAAATTACACTAGACCTCAGAAACTATGACACTAGACTGTGAATGAAATCCTAGACCGACGAAGGGAAGCTTCTTGTTCTGCTGTGTCACCAACTCCTTTGTGAATAGCAAAAACACTCAATGGTTACTTTGAAACCACTCCTTGCCTGAATTGTCAAGCTTTGTCAGAACGGCCACCACCAATGTAGACCAAGGTGCCAACAAGTCCAGCAATGCTTGCAGTCTCCCATCCTAGACTGGCGGAAGGAAGCTTCTTGTTTTACTGTGTCACCAACTCCTTGAAGACAGCAGAAACACTCACTAAAACCACTCCTTGCCTGAATTGTCAAGCTTTGTCAGAACGGCCACCGCCAAAGTAGACCAAGATGGCAACAAATCCAACAATGTGTGCGGACTCCATTCTTGATTTCTAAAGTTTCTGACAAGATTTCACAAAGAAATCAACCAACAGAGATCTTCTAAAGACTTTTGCGTACAAAACCCAGAAAAAATCTTCAGCAACGGAGCCACCATGCACCGCCACGAGCGGCCACAAACTCCAAAACGTTTCGCGAAGTTTTTCGTTCGAATCTGCACAAATCTGAGAAAATATTCACAAAACAGGTGCCACCACTAGATTCATCGGCCCACGATCTACAAAACCCAAAAATTTCAAGCCCAGAAACGGCCGCATCCGCCTCCATGCGCCACCACAAACTCACGACGACCCGCGGCCTAATCCCTCAAATCTGTGCAAATCTGTCCATAATTTTGGAAATCTGACTGAACCATGGTCTTTTACTGCTTTAGATCAACAAAGCCCAAAAATTTCAGGCCCAAAAGCCCAAGCACGCGCCGCCACGCGCAGCCAGAGTTGCTGCCATGACGAAAACGCGCCTCCAGATCCCTCACGCGCTTACACGCGCCGGTTGCTCTTTCGCGCGTGCCACGCGCGGCCACGCGCCATGCTGACGCGCGCTTCAGCCATCCTGACGTCACCGATGACGTCATTCGCTGAATGCCTGACCCGGTTTGAACCGGACCAACCTGGATCCGAATCCCTTGAAAAAAAAAAAAAAAATTAAATTAAATTAAATTTAAATGCTTGAACCAAGTGGACCTTTGACCATGACCAAAAAGTCAAAAATTTCAAAACGGACCTGTCCCACTCAATTTTTCGAGTACATTCCAATTTTGGGACCCATTCCTTCATTCGAGGCTCGAAAATTATGCAAAAGTCCAGTTTCCAAAGAGTTGACTTTTGTGCAAATGTTGACCAAACGTCAAATTTTTTAAGATAGACCTGTCTTGCACAATTTTTCATGTACATTCCGATTTTGGAGTCCATTTCATCATTTGAGACTCGAAAATTGTACAAATGGCTCAAATTCCAAGACAGTTGACTTTGATGCTGAAATCAACCTAAAGTCAAAATTTTCAAATTCACACTTGCCTTTCTCAATTTTTCGTGTACATTCCAAATTTGGGGTCTGTTTCTTCATTTGAGAATCCAAAATTGCTCAAATGGTGTGATTCTACAACTGTTGGCTTTGAAGTGAACTTTGGCCAAGAATCAAGACATTCAAGCAAAACTTGTCCTGTTCGGACTTTCTCAAAGATTCTGATTTTGAAATCCACTTATTTTGGATTTGGTAATCACCAATCAAACCCACATCTTTGAAGTATTGACGATGTCCAAAACTTAAACTCCTGAGATCAAAATTTGAGATTCATCCATTTAATTGGGATCTCCTCAGGGTTATTCTCTAGACTTCATCAAGACCTCTCTCTCCAAGTATAAATGAACTCTCACAAGTGTGTCAGAACTTGAGGTTACACGGGTCATTAATTCAACCTACCATTCTCATTCGGTGCCTACCATTCCCACCTACCATTCCCACCTACCGTTCCCACCTACCATTTCCACCTACCGTTCCCATCTACCATTCTCACCAAAAATTCTCAACCACCATTCTTAACTACCTACCTACCATTCTTCATCTCTCTACTATAAATAGGAGGGCCGGGTTCATCAAAGACTCATCCGAAAAAAAAAAGAAGAAGAAAAAAAAAAATATACGCTGAATCATGAAATGAAGAGTTGCTTCTTTCAGATTTTCAAATCCTTCTTTTGACAGCCATTTCTCACTATGACCTCATCATTCTCAACACCTAGCAACCGATTTTGCTTCATAATCGGTTTGAGATCAACCCTCCTATGGTTCGGTCGAAACCCTATTTACAACATCACTACAGTTTTGAGATCCAAACAAACTTTGTTTCTCCACTTAACAACCACCTTTGTCCATAAAATTACTCGTAACAAGGTCTGCATTGCGGTTCCATGTTTTCTTGGACTTGGTTGGCCAGGAAATCCAAGTCCAGCAGACACACCTGTTCCCAACCTCAGGGCTCCTGTAGTCTCTTTCCAATTGCTTGGTCTTCCAACAGAAGCAGTGGTTCGGAACAAACAGCAACTTGTCTAGTTTCCAAACCAGGTTCACAAGTTAGCTCCATCTGTCATTTTTTCTGTGCTTTTCCAACAAGTGACAGTAGGTGAAGATGGTAAAAAAGTGTTGGGGTATCCTACAAATTGTTTTCCATCAACACTTAAAACAACCTCCAAGGCGCCAGCTCATCAGAATTCAGCCTTTGGTGCTGGTAAATGGTCATCAAAGCCTTATTCCATGTCCCCACTACTACGGGACCCAAAGGTCATCGTTGCTGGTACCTCAAAATTCATTTTCTGAAATTACTCCAACTTAAAATCAGCTTGAAGAATTTCAGAAGGTACTCTTCTGAAATTACTTCAACATAACATCCGTTGGCATGGTCCCATTACACAGGCACATTCGATTACTTGCTGCCAGACCCCATGCAACACACAGTCTGTCCCATATTCAAAGTTGTACTTCCCATAAACATCTACACCAGAAGGGTCCCAGCATACAGGGCCAGCACCACGGTGGTGTATGCTTTGCTCATTTGCTTTGCTTCATCTCCATTTTCTTCATTGCCATTACCAGCATACCCAGAATACATAAGCTTCTGAAATTACTTCAACTTAACTTGAGTGATACAATTACGCAGGCGCATTCAACCACTTTCCCACCTGTCCTCGTTGTAATCCAAAGCGTGATCTTCTGATATAACTTCGCCAGAAGTTCTTAAGAACACGAGGTTAACTCCATGACCCTGCATGCTGTATCCAGCCACCATTCTCTCATCTTCCCCGTCTTCAACATCTTGTGATCGCCGCCAACGATCCAAAATACTCTTCTGAAAGTACTTCAACTTAATCTCTGCTAAGAAGGCTCCATCATGCAAGTACGTTCAAATACTTGCAGACCCTTTTCCGGTCTCATCAAAGCCTTTCATATGGGTGGGTCTACTCTTCGGAAATTATCTCATCCTTCTGAAAGCTCCACTACCTTCAACAGCTCCACCACCTTCAACAGCTTCACTACCTTCAACTACTTCACTTAAAGAGTCAAGTACCAAAAAATCTATTTTTTTCGAAACTCATTCCCACACCACACTCCAAGACCGTGTGTGTGAACGAGTCTCGAGGGGGCATTTGTAGAGAGGGAAAATTCCCGACCTATCACAAGCTGACACGTCACATTACCAAGTCCACAAAATACAGCAAATTACAGAACACCATGTATTACTGCTAGGTTTTGCTATCACTATTCAGAAGCCAACAGAAATTTGCCAAGTGTCATGCAAGAGCCAATCACGCATCAGTACACGTGTAAGCAATGACTCAAGCAGCCTCGCACATGTAACCGATGACTCAGGCAGCCTCACACGTGTAAGCGATGACTCAAGCAACCTCGCACGTGTAAGCGATGACTTAAGCGGACCAATCAAGCTGTGACATGTGTCACCAATCAAGCTCCTCCACATGTCGCTCACCCACCCCAAAACTCCTATAAATAGAAGCCTTCCTGAGACATTCAAGAGGACCAGAATTCAGAAGTAAAAAAGCTCTGCGAAGATCAAGCCTCAAAGCCTTCAAGAACTTCAACACCAAAATCGAAGAACATTCGAAGCAGAATCATCCAGATCATCTGCCTAGATCCTAAAGTTCACGGGAATCAAGCCAAAAGTGTCCGAAAACATCAACAACTCACAAATCATTGAAGCTCAACGGATTCAAGCCTCTAAAGCTCCGAAGAACTTCCATCACAAACCTTCGAAGACGAAGAATGCACAAAGAACACGAAGAACACGAAGAACGCGAAGAACAAAGAATTTCTAAACAAGCTCATAGCCAGAGATTCATTGTAATTCCGTTTCAGCAATCTTCGATCCATCCCTCAACTAAATTGAAGGATATTTTATGTTCAAGTCAAATCCACATTACCATAAATCTAATCAATAAGTTTTGCAAAGAGATCGAATCAAAGGATCACTCTTTTGTAATTCCAGAGAATTGTACCACACAATCATCAATACAAATTCGCATTTGTGAAACTATTTTACTTGTTTGATTAATTTCAAACTAGAAATTTAGTCGCTTACAAGTCCCATTTCGACTACATTGAAGGCAGAGATGGATCAGTCAGCTTAAATGGAAACGTCGGAGAAGAACACGGGGATCTGCAGCTGAAAATGGTGGAGTTTCGTACGAACCGGGAAGCTTTCTGTTTATCTTTTATTTTGAGTAGTGTTGGTGCTGATTTATTCGTGGTTGCTATGAAGGAATTCAACTACAACTGAGGTGGAGAGTCACAAAGAAGAAAAGTTCCAGATAGATCTGATGGCTGATTTATCTGTGGTTGCTATGAAGGAATTATACTAGTTTTAGTTTTTTTTGAAAATAATATTTGTTTTATGGCTTTTAGAAAAAAATTAATGCTGACATGGAATTATTTAGATGTCAAGTGAATTTTTTTGATGATGTGGATATGACATGGATGTGTGGCTAATGACACGTAGAATTAATTATTTATATTTTAATAAAATAGAGAGGGAAGTAGCATTTTAAAATACTGAGGGGCCAACCCCCTAACACTCATTATGCTTTGACTTTAAAATAGAAGCATTTTAAAATTACCTCATAATGCTTTGACTTTAAACTTTATCAAAACTATTTTGCGCAACAATCATTTGTAATATCTAACTTATAATTATACTAGATATAATTTGAACCTAGCTCTTCATATATAAGATTGGTTCAAGTCACATATAATACGTGTAACTTTAAAAGAGTGATATCTATTTTAAAATGCAATATCTAAAGGTGAAAAAGGCACTCCTTAATTATCATGTCATGATATTCTAAAATTAAAGACTTTTTTCCCTCCACTACACATTGTTTTTTGAGAAGTATTACATCTACAATATTTTTATAATATTTACACAAAAAATCGTAGGTAATCAATTTCTCAAAAATAAAAAAAATAAGTGATTAGTTGTTATTAGTTCTATTTTTATCCTACCACTAAAATTACTTTTTTCCCCCACCAATAACAACTCACTACTGAAAATTATTTTCTAAAATTCCACAACTTCTTTCTTTAATTCCTAATCTTACCACCTCCTCCACGGCTCCATCCTTTTCAAAGGACCTGTTGACTACATGGTCCTTGTGGCCATTGGCAGCAGTTCCTCTCATTTCGTATGAGAAATTTTTTTCCTAAAGTTACTTTAAAATTCCGCTTAAGAATAGCTTATTTAATTGAAATTAAAAACTTTTTACTTAAAATATTATAGATAAAGCTAAAAAATAGTTGAAATACGATAGTAAGACCCATAAATAGTACCAAAAAGTATAATGAGATCCATAAATAATAATAAAAATAAGCTAAATAGTATTAAAAAAAAAAAAAAAAAAAAAACTAGCTTTTTAAGTAATACCAAAAGCAACCTAAGTATTGCAGTATCTCTATAAAAGATAAAGTATATGCACTGCAAATTATTTCTTCATTGTTGGTTTGCAGGAAGGATCGTACTAATAATATAAACAAAGGCCCATAGGGTCAATTTAGCCCATGTGAGCGGTGATAGAATAGCTAAATGAATATTGCTTGGTTACATAAGAGCATTTGCATTAATCAATAATCAATGCAAAATAGAAAAAAATATCAATTTTACATATTTAATATCTAAAATCACCTACGTTAATTAAGTTAAAAATGTATAAATTTACAAAATCGCTACAGCAATTGTGTAAATTTACACTGATACTATTCACTTTGCATATAATTTTTTATTCTTTCTTTATGTATCCTAATACTGAAGGAAGAGAGTGAATGATGGTAATTATGTGTGAAAAGAAAAAAAAAATTTTAAATTAATATTTTAATGTAATGTTGCGTAAAAAAAGTAATATGATGTGGGTTATTTTGAAAGTAAATATGTAAAATAGAAAAAATAAGTTCTTATGTTAAAATAGACGGAATTTTTTGTACAAGCTTATGTGAATGCTCTTTGGTTGCTTCTAATTTCTACTCCATAGTCCATGTCATTAGAGCTAGATGAATATTTCATATAGTAATACAGATTCTCCAAAGAAAGAAAGAAATGAATTCATTTCAATTTAATTTAACCTTAACTAGGTTTAACTCAGCACATAAACTTTAGTATTTTTAAAAATAAACACAATTAGATACATAATTACCTATAAAACTTTTGTATGTTGAAGTTGAATACTACTTATTTTGTTTTTAAATTTTTGTCAACTCTCAAAAAAAAAAAAAAAAAAATTGTAAGAATATTTTTCATTCTCAATTGCTCCATTGTAAGGTAATTTTTGTTATTACAAAGCAATGAATTCATTTAATGTTTATATGTTTTAAATAAATACCTAATGAAGTTATTGCAAAAATATATTAAAAAAGAAACAACTAATTTTTAGACATAATAACCTTTTTCATTGTAGAATATAGTTCAATTAATAATAAGTTTTAGCCTTCATTGTACTATTTCAGATAACTTTTATCTTTATCTACAGTACTTTTAGCAATAAGTTTTCAGTTTTAGTAAAATAAGCGGTATCTAAACAGACCTTTAGTATGAAAATTTAGATTAATTTAAACCTTAACACAAAATATGTTAGGTTCTAAAGAATTAAGATTTTATATATTTAGAACTCTAATGTGTATTGTTGGCAAACCATGATCAAAACAAGTTGTTTAGTCGTGTTTAGACTTGCTCAAAGTTTGTCCATTTATGTAAAGTTGGAATAAGCTATTACAGAAGTTATTTAAGCTTCTCGGCTTGGTTCGATCTATCAAAGCTTAGGCTCGATCAATCGAAAGTCAGGTCAGAGGCGTTTTTCTGCAGAATTCCAACTCAGCCCTAGTTTGTTTTAAAACGTTTAGGGTTTTCTAATTTGCTCTAGGTATAAAAGGCAAATTCTAGCCACGTTTTAGTGTTGCTCATATTGCTATTTATGTAAATCTTTTGTGAAATCTGTGAGGAGCTTTCCTTTACACAAGTTTAGGATTATCAAGAAGGAAATTTCTTCAAGAGCTTGAATTGCTGCCATAAGAACTTAAAGAAATACAAGCAGGTGTGCCTATACTTGTTGGAGAATTCAAGAAAGAAGGAGTCCGTGATTTCGGAGCTTGCACGTGGTCGTGTCAGTAAGTTTCTATTGGTGGGTAGTAATAAGGTGTTAGTAGTCTAAGTCCTATTGAACAACTTCGATTCTTTCATGGTGGATTCAAGTTTACCTTGAGGATAGTTAGGTTAAATCCTCCCCAGGATTTTACTAGTTTGGTTTCCTGGGTGATCATATCATTGTCTTATTTATCTTTCCGCTGCTTTGCATGATATGATTGTTTTGATTGTGATAACCTAGATTTGTTAATTTGAACTAAGTAACAACTTGGCAAATTACCTAGGTTAATCCAATTGTGTTTTTAAGGGGTCTAAAAGCTATCAAAATATATTGCACCATTTAACCCAAATAGAAATGCCATATATGTTTGCAACATTTTCACAATAAACACTATGAGACAGGTTGTTATTGATTGTTATTGGTGAGTATAAAAGTAATTTCAAATTTAGATTTAAATTAGAATTAGTAACAACCTGCCACCTAAGATTTATTGTAAAAATGTTGTAAATATAACAATTCTCTTAATCCAAAAGCTTACATCGATTTGGTACCAATTATATTATATTTAATAATCACTTATTCTTATCATTATAATTCAAAATGTGATTTCACTACTTAATCAACTAATTGAATACTCAAACCACATTATTTTTTGAGTTTCTATTTTACTTTAAAATATATTATACAGCTAGATAAGCAAGTAAGTCTGCAAAAATTGGACCCAAACTCGTTAACCTAACCCAATCCAAAGGGAAATTACCCAACATGAATGATAGTTTGATAATGATTTACTATGAATGCACCCACATCCAATGATCATAAAGATCTATCACATGAAAGTGCTTTGACTGCTTCCACAAAACAAAAATCCACTCGATCCAAATCCAGAGAAAAAAACTATAATAATCTTCCATTACAAAAATCTTGGGACAAATTTTTCATTTCTACATTTTGTGTGAAAAAGAGTATCTAATTCAACCTCTATTTTATGCTTGTAGTGTTTGCGGATTTCTATTAATAAACTAAGCAAAGTAGATACCCTTCCAAATTAGCTACCCCGAATTTTATCCTTTAACACCAAGTACCTATATTACTATACCATCCAAATATTACATTCCATTTTCAATGCGCAAAAGGCATGTCTTAAAATTTCAAACAAGCAAATGAAACTAAAGTAGTAACTAGTAATCATACAAAATTTTAGAAAAATTAGATCTACAAATTGCACAATATAGATCCATTCTACATACGAGTCTAGAAAATTTAGGTCTATAAATTGCACAATTTAGATCCAATCCACATTATAAAAGATCAACACCCTATCATTTACCTAGAGATTCCCATGCAAATGAAAAAAAATCAACCTTCTAATTAACAAGTTTTCAGTTTCATAGTAATGATAGCCTTAACAACTAACTACCTCTTACATGTGTGAGGACAGAGGTTCAGATCTAATATACAGTGATGGTGGGAGCTAGGTTTAGGGTTGGTGACTGTCGAGGAAAAGATTCTTTGGAACCTTAAACACACTGCATGGTGGTTGGAGCAACCATCAACGCCACTAGAGGAGTGGGAGCTAGGATTAGGGTTTGAGAGAGAGAGAGAACTTAAAAAAAGTCAAAAATGCAAATTGCATTCTCTAACTTTGACCAAATAAAATCAATTCAATCATCTACGTACAATCACTTCTAATTCAACTTTTAGCATTGATCCACAACATTTAGAATTTATGGTGACAAAATATTATACTAGAAAAATATGATCCATGACATTTAGTATTTTTCTTTTATGTTAATTTATGGCAATGATATCATTAGTTAATTATGAATTGTGTAAAATTTGGAATTTATGTTTTTTTTTTTATATTATTAATTGTATTGAAAGTAGGACAAATAATTTGATCATAATCTTAATTATTATTATTATTATTATTATTTTATTTTTATTATTTTTTCTTCTATCCTTTTTTTTTTTAAATTTTTTTTATTGCATGTTTAAAAATACAGGTTAACTAGTAACCCAATTGACCTGATCCATTCACAAACCAAATAGAAAAACCCATTTTCTACTCGAACCCAATTAACCTGACCTGAATGGAACATGTTTGACAAGTCTTGTAAATATGAGGTGGGTCCCATAAAAAAACACTAATATATTTTCTAAGATTTACTTTATAATTAATCAAATGTCAAGTGCATGCTTAGAATAATATTAGTTTTGACAGATGATTTTTTTTTTTTTTTTTTTTTTTGGCTGAGTAATTAACACATGACCTCTTCCCTATTTCTCCAAAAAAAAAAAAGAAAAAAAAAATACATCTTCCCTATTTTATAACTTCCAACAATGGGTTTTATTGAATCATAGTTTGATAACGATTTATGACGGATGCACCCACATCCCACGATCATGGAGATCTATTACATAAGAGTGCTTTGACAAAACAAAAATCCAATACCATACCACAATTCTTTACTATGATGCTCATCAGTCCAGACTTGCACTAAAATTTCACATTATTGTAATCGATGAGACAGGGGCGGAGCTATGTTGTGCATGGCCCCCCCAAAATTTTGATTTCTTCTACGGTTAGGCTATGAGTTTGATAGCAAAAAATAAGTAAAAGGCTATGGCTCCCTGGAAAATAATGACCGGCCCCCCCAATTCTTTCTAGGATCTCTACTTATTAGTCCAATAGATAACTCAAAGTCCTCAAATAAAATACTAGTTAGCTCTTCCAATTGTCCAAATGATTTGTTGTCAATCCAAATATCCAATAGACAATAATCCTCACTCTCAAAATATCCCATAATTGCTTTCAGTTCCAGCTTCTTCTTGTGTCTCAGTATTTCAGGTTTGTTTGTTTCTTCAACATCATATGGGCATTTAGATTTATGCTTTTTATATATATGATATTTGCAAGATAAAAATATGGTGCAAACTTCATGCAAAAACTCAAGTACGAATGTTAAAGTTTTATTGACAATACGTACCGACTGGCAAAGCGATCCTAGATTTAGGTACATTGTACATTTCTTTCAGTACAAGAAAGAATCAAAACAGTCTTTCACTACCAAATTCCCCGAACAAAGGCTACAATAGTACTTTTTTTTTTTTTGTGAAAAAGTGTATCAATCTAGGCTTTATATTATTCTTGCAGCGTTTGCGGACTTTTATTAGTAAACTACGCAAAGTCGATACCATTCCAGTCTAAAAAAAAAAAAAGTAGATAATCTTCCACCGTCTCTTGGAAGAATGATAATTGATTCCCCGAACAAGGGCTACAATTGTACATTTTTTTGTGAAAAAGTGTATCAATCTGGGCTTTATATTATTGTTGTAGTGTTTGCGGACTTTTATTAATAAACTAAGCAAAGTAGATACCATTCCAGCCAAAAAAAAAGTAGATACTCTTCCACAGTCTCTTAAAAGAATGATAACTGATAGCAGGCTATAAAACAGAGCATAGTCACAATGATGATATGAGACCCAACTAATCCACGCAGCTAATTAAGAGAGACAGAGGGATGGCGAGGGATTTAGAGAATGGGAAAGAGGAAAGGTTTGCAGGGCTAAAGGAGCCCTATTTGGCTGCTTGAGGGGAGACTGGGACGACATGAAACGTTTCTTCGACAATAATCCTGGGCGAGTCCTTTCTCCTCTGACAATTGATAAGGACACTGCGTTTCATATTGCAGCATACAGTGAAAAAAAGGAACTGCTTGAACATTTGGTTCAGCTACTACCACCCTCTAGTTTGTTCGAAGCCTTAAACAAGACGAACAAACAACACGGTAGTAATACTTTTCACTAGGTGGCCACGAATACCAGAGTTGACACAGCAGAATTCTTGGTTAAGAAACTCCAGACGGCTTCTGGTGCAGACGAAGTCTGTGGAAGCAGCAGACTAAAAGCGCTACTCGAGGAACGAAACCAACTTGGTGAAACCCCTCTACATAGGCCGCTGCCCTCGGTCGGACAAAAATGGCCAAATTTTTGGCTAAAAAAATTGGGGATTCAAATTTAAGTTATCACTTTCGCAGAAAGGACAAAGTGTCCATTCTCCATATTGCTGTCATTGGCCAACACTTTGGTCTCTCTCTCTCTCTCTCTCTCTCATATTCAAATATTCATTGCATCATAGATAGCATGCTTTATCCTTTTTTTCAAGAAAAAGAATCAAATAACTTTGCTGTATATTGAAATATGCAGATACCGCCATATGGTTACTAGGAAAAGACAAGGAACTTGCAAAAAAATTAGAAACAAATAACCTGACGTGTCTTCACCTGCTAGCGAAAATGCCATCAGCTTTCCGGAGTTCATCCCACATTGGCATTCTGAAGAAAATCCTCTGTTATTGTATGTCGTCGTCCAATATTTTCATTACATGTTCTTTGACTGCAGAAATATTTTTATGTGCGACTCCATTTAAGCATATATTCTTAGAATGCTTTAGAACATTAGAACAAACATAATAAAAATAATAATAATTAATGTAAGCATGTTATTATTGCAGGGCTTCCGAGCCAGATAGAGGATAAAGACAGCGATGATGATGATGATGATGCGGATAATGGTTGTGATCTTAAAAAAAATTTACAATGTACAAAAGGAATTTTCGCTCCAAATATTTACTAATCACACGAGTAACTCAATCCAGGTATCACTAATATAGTCATATATGTCATGTTAATGTAGTCATACCATGGTTTTAAAAACCGGACTAGAGGTAAAACTGGACTTTCCTCCGATACCCCATTTTTACCGGTTTTATCGAACCGGACTGGTATTAGGTTTCCAGTTGAACTGGTTGGTCCGGTCCGATTTTTAAAACCATGAGTCATACTCATTATGTATTATGTAATAAAAGTTAAGTCGTAGTTATAACTTGTATTAACTACTTGTTATTTCTTTAACACAAATCTACACTCGTCTTGCTCTAAATAACTCTTTATAAAGAAATGCATAAAATTACAAACATAATTTACTCTAGGAAAACTCAATTAAAAAATTTCAAGAAATTTAGAATAGTACTTTAACTAAAACTAAATACAAAAATTTTCAAAAATAAAAATAAAAAAGGGTTTCATTATTATTTTAATCAATATTATTATATTTTTAAATAAAAATCTTGGTTTTAAATATAACTTTAAGTAATTTTAGTTTTTTTTATGTTTTTTGTTTATTTTATTATTCAATTTTAATTACTCCTATATTAGAGTATTTTTTTAATTTACATATAATTTTTTTTTTATCATAGCCCGAGCATATATATAGTACATACTAATATATATAAACACAAATCCTCTTTCGTACTCCATACTAGTCCCACAGAAAATAAGAAATGAAAATACAATACACCCTATTTTTAGAGTAACGAAACATTGTCTAAAACATTCAAAAAAGAAACATTATCACTTGTTGAATTCCAAATTCTCTGTATTACACCCACGGGTGCAACATCAATGAAAGTTTTGTCCTGTTTCTATTAAAAATAAAAAAAATGGAAACATTAACGGGTGCGATGTAGATCGATTCACAACTAGAATGCTTAAAAGATGGATTTCCATTCTCTAGGCTTTATCCTTTCTTAGTATATGGTGATTTACTAGTTATAGTTTTCCTTCAAAAACTTGCTCATATTCCTGATTTGTATACTTTTAAAAATCAATGTTAGTGCCCAGATCTTGCTGCTAAATCAACACCTCTTATTATTTTCAATGAAGACAATTTAAGATTCAAATCCATCCTCTCCATTATATCTATCAAAATATGAGTAAAATAAAAATCAATATCTAGTGAAACAGAATTTTCACCATTTTTTAAATAATTATTGACATGATTGGGAATAATGCATAATAAAAATTATGTTAATCATGGAGTCACGTGAATTTAAAGTAACTTGAGTTTCCATTTTAACAAGTTTTGAAAAATACTATATATAAAAAAATTAATTTCCCTAACATTATTCATTTGAAATATGCTTTTGACCAAGTATTTTATGTAAAACTGCAGAGACATCCAACACATATCGTGCCTTGTGGAGGGACATAGCTGAAGGTCACTCTTCAGGTGCAATACATTATATTCCCCAATATATTATGCACATTGAATTTTGGAGAAGATAATATTGTCTTTTTATTGGTCAATGCAATCATGTCTTTGAATTTAATTAGGGAACCTAATATATAGCCCTTAAGTAATTGTATCTAGCAACTAACCCATGTAATGCATAGAAAGTTTTGACAAAAATATTTATATATGATACATGTTTAATCAGTAAGTATTAATAAATAAATAACATCAAGTTAGAGAATAGAAAAGAACTCGTCTAATTAATTAATTGTCTTTAGAAAATATCAAATCTAATTTGATAAAAAAGATTATTTAAAGTTAGATTGTTTTAATTATAAATATATATATATATAATGGGAGTTCTAATTTGTTTAAACTAACTTGGTTTTTGCAAAATTTGTAACTCGAATGATCTTTTTTTTTAAGTAAAAATAATTATAATATAGAAAAATGGGACACATGTTTTACATGAAATTTTCACTTGTCATGACTCTGTTTGTAGAAGATAAAATGAAGCAATGAAGTTGAAATTGTTTTTAGATTAAGATTCTTTAGATTTATGAGTGATACTAAGAATATGACAAATTTCTCATTATAAAGTTTTCAAATTAATTTGTTCCCAATCTTTTTAAAAAAAGTAATTAAAACGTTCATTTTTTTTTTTAATTTCACCAATTGCATTAATTGACACATCAATCTATAAACATTTTATAGTACAATTTGCATTTTTTAGAATTTTTAAGATAACTCCATTATTAAATTCCTAAAATCTTTTTTTTTTCTTTTTTATGGAGAATTCCTAAAATCTTATTCATTTATTTTAAATGGGTGGATTAGATTGTAAACACCAACAAATTTTTGAATTTTTTTATTAACATATTTTAATATCTTTTTTAAATTACTACATGGCAAAATTGCGGCCATTTATTCCAAAAATGAATATATAAAACTTGAAGTCCATAATGTGATTTTCGTAAAAACTAGGATCCTAATCCATTCCAGAAAATATAGTTACAATTTCTAACTCTATAGAAAAATGTGAACTTTCAAAAATTTATATGATAATTTTAGAAGAAATCAATAAAGGTTTTCTCACACACACATGTATGTATATATGTATATGTGCGTGTGTGTGTATATATATATATATACATCTGTTTTACTCATAATTTTTCCCTTGTCATGACTCTATTTGTAGAAGCTAAAAATGAAACAATGAAGTTAGAATTCCTATAATCTTACTCATTCATTTTAAATTGGTGGGTTAGATTAATTGTAAACACCATTTATTTAAATAAAATTATTATCATATTTTCATATATATTTAAATTAATACATAAATATACGAAACTTGAACTCCATAATGTGCTTTTCCTAAAAACTAGGGTCCTAATCGATATTGTTTTAGTCTAGTTTCGTAGCTCTCTCTATCTCTCTCTCTCTCTCTCATATGAACAATATATATATTATATAGTATCGAAGGATATCAAGGAACTTTGGACGACGAAGATAAATCATGCATTAGCTGCAAGACTCACCAAGTTACTGGTAAAGGCGGATTCTACGTGGGCTGAAACCCACAAAGACACAGTATAAGAAAAGACAATTTCCTTCGGTGACATTGATGAAGGATCAAAACTTAAGAAAGGGAAAGAAAAAGTATCGCTCAAAATTGAAGTAGCAGGAGATGGCAGGGAGAGAAATTATCGTTGCACTCTAAATGAGATACGTACCCCATTGCTTACTGCAGCTAGCGAAGGCATAGTAGAAATATTTGACAAGATAATTGAAGCGCACCCTCAAGCAATTGAGCACCTCGATAAAGATGAGGAAAACATACTGCATGTGGCCGTTGCTCACCGACAGAAAGAAATCTTTGACCGCTTAGAGCAGATGATGGTGATAAGGAAATGTAGATTAGTTTCAAGGATTAATATAAATGGCTACACCTTATCGCATCAAGTTGCAGACATAAAGTATTATGAAGGAGACAAAGCTGGTCCTTGTTTCCAGTTGCAAGAGGAGTTGGAATGGTTCGAGGTAAGCTAGCAACCTTGCTAACTCTATTGACACCCCTCGTATTTAGCTTTATCGGTTTTTGTACACCCAAATTGGTTAGTAATTACTTTCCGATTTATGGCTATCTGCACAAACAATCAACACGAGTCATGTTTATCATACATAAAAACTTTTGTATAGTTTTACAGACATCTCAAAAACTAAATAAAATCTTGACTTAAAATTACAATTTAATTTATTTTTTGGAATGTATGTAAAACTGTGTAAAATGGCTTGTGTAACAAGTTTAACCCAACACTTAATAATTAAAATCTTCACGTGAGGTTTGCTATTCTTATAGCTTTTTCCTATGTTTAGTACTAATAATGTCTATTCTTATACATCTTCTCCACACAGCGGGTGCAGAAGATAATTCCCACTCATTATGTCCTGCACCGTGACAATGCTGGTAATACTGCAAAAGAGATTTTCAATGATCAACATGCTGAACTTCTCAAGAGGGCGCAAAAGTGGATTAAGGAGACTGCTCAATCGTGCTCTGCCGTCTCTGAACTTGTCGCCTCTCTCGTTTATGCAGCTGCCTACCAACCCCCAGGAGATCTTGAAAGTGAACGTAACACTGTGGCCTTCAAGCTCTTCACAGTCATGGATGTTACCGCCCTTGCGTGCTCCTTGACATCTGTTGTCACGTTCCTCTCGATCCTCTCATCTCCTTTTGAGTATGAAGATTTCCGCACAGCTCTCCCGCGGAAGCTGTTAGTAGGTTTCTCGTTGCTCTTCATATCCGTGATAACGACCATGATTTCTTTCGGAGCAACTATTTTTCTCATCCTTCATTTTGAAAAGAAAGCTTGGACTAATACTCTGATTTATACTGCTGCATTCTTTCCTGTGTCTGTGTTTGCGCTTACACAATTCTCGTTGTATTCTGCATTCACCAAAACCTTGAAAACTCTATTCAAGATAATAGTGAAGGTGGTAAATCCCCGGAAACTCATTCCTCGTTACTTGAGGACCTCTAAAAGCAAGACTTATTGAGATTTAATGTGAGAGATCTCTTGGGAATAAACTTTTTTACTTTTGGATTTTCATTATGTAATGGGCTTTATTTAGTTCCCATCATGAACTAAAAATGTCAAAGATGGTCTATTATCATATTCCATTATTTCCATATCATTGTATTAGCTTGATCAATATATATATATAATAAAACAACGAGAAATTAGATATTTCTCGTCATTGTGTGAGCTTCATTAATGATAATGAAACTTCCTCATAACTTCATTTTGTTTTGTTTTTGAATTTTGTCAAAACCATTTTGTGCTGCATGTTATGTTTTTGTTTCATGCATTATTGAGGTCCTCACTGAGAGGAAAACAATGCATTGGAAGAGACTCAAATTGAGAAATTAAAACAACATATATGAACAACATTTAATCCAAAAGGTATGAGTTTATAAGTTTAGCTCCAACTATTTTGTATTAATCACTTACTCCTATCGTTATTATTTAATACAAGACTTTCACTCACGCTTATAGTATAATATCCCAACCCTAATTACTTGATTAATTTACAGGGATTATTTGCTAAACCATTATTTTTTAATCTATAATCTATTATTAAATGAAAGTTATATGACATTTTATTTTGATAGGGTTCTTTAAATAATTTATGAGGGCTTTTGGAATATATATGTGTGTAATTTCTTGGTTGGGTTAAGATAGAAATTTGAAGAAAACAATGGGGATTTAAGACTTATATATTTTTTGAAGATGGCCTGTAGCATCCCGTGAGTTAAAAAAAAAAAAAAAAAAAAAAAAAAAAAAAAAAAAAAAAAAAAAAAAAAAGTGTCAGAATTTTGTGGACCACAAGTGCCCCCACCTAACCCCACTACCCATCATTCTCATCCACTCAATTTCACCCACATCTCCTCTCTCTTTTGGCCGGCTCTCTCCTTTCTTTCTTTCTTTCATTTTCTCTCTTTTCTTTTCATTTTGCTGAAACACACACACACTCACCCGCCAGCCTCCACTCCAAAATACACTATCTCATCGTCATTTTTCTAGCAAGATCACCGGAAAAATACTTAGGAACTCCAAAGCATCTTCATTATTTTATTTGAGGTAAAAGTTCAAATCTTTTTTTGATGAGTATTATGTTCTTGTTTGAGGTTATTTTACTCAAGCTTTAATAATGTTATTCATGTGATTTAAGAACTTTGGAAATGATATTCATGTGTTTATATGTATGAATTTTGGTCTTGGTGGATGTATTTGATGATTGAGTTCATGATTTTTAAAATGATGGTTATCTAAGGCTTGTTGTGGTGAAAATTTAGAGGTTTTGAGTTATAATATGTGATAGATGATGAATATAATTTTTATTGATTATTTGGAGCTAGTTAAAGATTTAAATTGTTTGTCTTGGAGAAAATTATGATTTTGGTGTCATGGGTCACTTGATGATGTTATAAAAATCTTGTGGGAAGCACTTGTAAAGTGTGGAGGTTTTGATGTTAGATATGATACCTTGAAAGATTTATGAGTATAAATGGGAGTCTATGCCTTGCAAATTAAAGTGTTTTGAGAAATTTTGGAAGTAGAATACATTATATGTGAGGTTGAATACTAGGCTTGCCTAATTGAGTTCTTACTTGGCAATTCCTAATTTGTAGTTAGATACAATTTCAAGCTTTGTGTTCATTGTGATAGATTTGCTTGACATTGTTTAGGTTTTAGCTAATCTCCCCTTGGAGCTTGGAGAATTAGGATTTTGCGGTTGCGAGGTAAGTAGCTTTTTAATGGGTATTTTTGAAAAATAACCATATCTTATAAATATTGTTTTTGAGTCAAACACATTTTGGAAAATGATATGTATGGATATATGCTTTCTTAAAAGTATTGTGTTGTGACCCTTACTATATATGAAAAATGCATCATATTTGATATTACATTTGGGGAAATGCATGAATTGTTGATATGGAAAAATGAGCATCTTTTATTTAATCTTTGATAAGAAAATCATTGATTTTATGGTGTATTGAAAAGTTAAAGATGCTTATCTTGTTTTGTATTATTTGAGAAATTGTTAGAAAATCTTTTGACAAGAATGAAGTTTGAAAACCTTACAAACTTTGTAGAAGTTAGATTATTTAAGGTTTTCTGAAACTATTTGGATATGAACTATGTGTTTCAAAGTAAGGTAACCAGTGAGTTTATGTGATTTTAGCCCTATGCCATGTGTGATTTCCCGGTGATCACCCGATTTGGTTTCCGTAGTCTTTGTGACAATGGAATCAAATCTAGGTCAGTGCCCTTTCACTTTGGATGACGCGTTCTTCCCTGCTGTCCATGGGGTGAAGAGATTCCTTGATTGTGTGTGGGTGAGGCTGCTGTCCATGGGGCCAAAAGACCACATGCAAGAGAGGTCCTATTTGACGCGCTCTCTCTGCTGCCCATGGGGGGAGAGAAAAAAACCTTGAGGGTATGGGTGAGGCTGCTGTCCATGGGGCTAAGAGTCTGCATACCAGAGAGGATAATATCATGCCAATTGTGAATGGGTGGATCCCCTGACCGGTCTATGTGGTAGTGTGGTAGATTTGTGATAATTTATCTTATGTTAGATATTATGGTTTTAGAAATTATATTGTTGATACTCACAGATTATGGTATATAGTTTCAAGGTATTTACTTTGAAAAACTTTGTGCTTCAGTATGTAATCATTCTTGTCATATTATTATTATTGAAGATGAAACTTACATTTCCCCCACCCCCATTATTGTGCTACTTACTGGGCTTTGTCTCATTCCATTATTTTTATAAACTTTTTAGAGTAGGCAACAATCTTTTGAGACAGCTTTTTTGGTGGCTAATAGTAGTTAGACTAACTACTGATGGAGGCTGAATTTTTGTAATGGATATATTAGATGGTGTACATCTTAGACTAGGCTTGACTCATTCTTTTGTATATTATAGTGGTTATGACTGTATTTCCACTGATGGGACAAGCTGTTGTTATGTAATAGTTTTATTCAGACCTCTATTCTTTTGTGGCCTATGGTCCTTATAATTAATGCTTAGAGCTCTGACTTACTCTGAAAGTATATTCTATGGGATTATTATGATAATTCTTGTTGTTGGCACTTGATAAAAATTTAGTGGATTGAATCGTCAAAAAGGAAAAATTTATAGGTACTTGAGGCGTCTCTCATGCTTTGGACCCTTTGGGATTTGGGGCGTGACATGGCCTCCTCTATTTTAAGATTAATGATTTCCTAAAGTTTTATATCCTTAAGTCACTTCAAAAATTTTGATGACCCTTCCAATAGTTAATTAAACATAAGGTTATATTTGAACTTTCAATGGTTGGGTAGATTGAAAAATTTGAAAAGGAAAAGGACCAGAATAGTTAAGGCCACTGTTCATCAAGGCTTCAAACATCGTCTCCCCTATTATCAAGTCACCAACTACCTTAACCTTCCAACACTAGGCAAGCATCAACGCACTAGACAGGCATCAACCCTATACATGGTCTTACAACTTTTTGCACACATGTGGGTTCATGCTTTTAATAGGATAAAGAATTAAGTATAGTTGACCGTGATAGTAGAGAGGTTTTATCCTCTTCACTTCTATAGTATTTCCTTCTTTTCCTCCTGCCCACCCTAAAATTAAAAAAATTAAAAAAAATTGTAATTAATTGAAATTTAAAATTTTGATTGATGATATAACTTTTTATTTTTGATTTTCTAGAAATTTTGCAAATATAAATGATATAAAAAGAAAATGAGATCTAACGATGAATTTATCAAAATTCACATCCAATAAAAAAATATTAATTAAAGTTATAGTTTTAAACGATAAACAAGTTTGTTGCCAAACTTTTTTCAATTTTCATTTATTATTTAATTAATATCAATCATATTTTTATTACAACAATTTGTAATTTTTTTTTTTTTTTAATTTACTCCATCTGCCAAGGCAACATGAAGCATAAAAGCTAGAAGTTAGAAGGGCTTTTTTTTTTTTCTTTGTTTTTGTTTTGTTTTTCTATCTTTGGGTTTAAAGAAAGGAAGCCTAATACAAGGCCCGTTGGCCCATGCCAGCCGATGTGAGAGGTGACAGAATCGCTGATTAGATATTGCGTGATTATGTTCCTAGGTTTTTCTTGCTAGTCCTACAACACACACAGCCCATATCAGTAGATAAATATTTCCAAAAATGATGCGGTTTCTCCAAAGAAATAAATTAATAATTTAATTAATCTTTAACACTAACTAGGTGCTTCAACACAATCTAATATAATACTATTTGATAAACATGCAAAATATTCATTCTAATATAACTTATTTTGTATTTTTAAATTTATCAAATAAGTTTAAAAAAATGAAGTTTTTACAAAAATATATCAAAAAGAAAACAATAATTTTAAAAAAATCATCATACAATTTTGGGTTAATTTGAAATAGGTGATTAGAAGAAGTTTTAAATACTTTTTTTATAATGTTTTTTTTTAATAGACTTGAAGTAGTTTTAGATGAGCTAAAAATAGTTTGAAATTGGAGGGTCAACACTTACCACAAGATTAGATGATGAGTTAATATAACATATAAAGATACTGTAAGCAACTAAATTTCTAGTTTGAAATAAATCAGACTAGTAAAATAGTTTCACAAATGCGAATTTGTATTTATAATTGTGTAGTACAATTCTTTGAAATTACAAAAGAGTGATTCTCTGATTCGATCTCCTTGCAAGACTTATTGATTGGATTTGTGGTAATGTGGTTTTGACTTGAACACAAAATATCCTTCAATTTGGTTGAGGGATGGATCGAAGATTGCTGAAACGGAATTACAATGAATCTCTGGCTATGAGCTTGTTAGAAATCCTTTATTCTTCGCGTTCTTTGTGTTCTTTGTGTGTTCTTCGTCTTCAAAGATTTGTGGTGGAAGTTCTTCGGGGCTTTAGAAGCTTGGATCTGTAGAGCTTCACTAATTTGTGATTTGTTGATGTTTTCGGACACTTTTGGCTTGATTCCCGCAAACTTTAGAATCTAGGTAGATGATCTGGATGATTCTACTTCGAATGTTCATCGATTTTGGGGTTGAAGTTCTTGAAGTTCTTGAAGGCTTTGAGGCTTGATCTTCGTAGAGCTTTTTCACTTCTAAATCTTCGTCTTCCTAAATATCTTAGGAAGGCCTCTATTTATAGGAGTTTGGAGGTGGGTGAGCAACACGTGGCAGAGTCTGATTGGTGACACATGTCACAGCCTGATTGGTCCGCTTTTATCATCGCTTACACGTGCTGAACTGCTTGTGTCATTGCTTACATGTGCGAGGCTACTTGTGTCATCGCTTACACGTGCGAGGCTATTTGTGTCATTGCTTACACGTGCGCTGATGCATGATTGGTTTTTGCATGACACTTGGCAAATTTCTGTTGGCTTCTAAATAGTGATAGCAAAACCTAGTAGCAGTACGTGGTGCTTTGTAATTGGCTGTATTTTGTGGACTTGGTAATGTGACGTGTCAGCTTGTGATAGGTCGGGAATTTTTCCTCTCTACAAATGCCCCCTCGAGAGTCGTTCACGCACACAATCTCGAAGTGTGGGTGTGGGATTAAGTTTCGAAAAATGGATTTTTGGTACTTAACTCTTTAAGTGAACTAGTTGAAGGTGGTGGAGCTTTCAGAAGGATGAGATAATTTCCAAAGAGTAGACCCACCCATATGAAAGGCTTTGATGAGACTGAAAAGGGGTCTGCAAGTATTTGAACGTACTTGCGTGATGGAGCCTTCTCAGCAGAGGTTAAGTTGAAGTAATTTCAAAAGAGTATTTTGGATCATTGGCGGCGATCACAAGATGTTGAAGATAGGGAAGATGAGAGAATGGTGGCTGGGTACAACACGCAGAGTCATGGGGTTAACCTCGTGTTTTTAAGAAGTCTAGGCGAAGTAATTTCTGAAGAACATAATTTGGAATTCAACGAGGACATGTGGGAAAGTGGTTGAATGTGCATGTGTCATTGTTTCACTCAGGCTAAGTTGAGGTAATTTCAGAAGCTTATGGATTCTGGGGATGCTGATGTTGGTGGTGAAGAAGACAGGGATGAAGCAAAGCGAATGGATGAAACATACGCCACCACGGTGCTGGCCCTGTATGTTGGGGACCTTCTAGTGTAGATGTTTATAGGAAGAATACCATTGGATATGGGACTGACTGCATGCTGAATGAGGTCCGGCGGCGAGTTATTGAATGTGCCTGTGTGATGGGACCATGCTGACAAACGTTAAGTTGAAGTAATTTCAGAAGAGTACCTTCTGAAATTCTTCAAGCTGATTTTAAGTTGGAGTAATTCCAGAAAGTGAGTTTTGAGGTACCAGCAACGATGACCTTTGGGTCCCACAGTGGTGGGGACATGAATAAGGTTTTGATGACCATTTACCGGCACCAAAGGTTGAATTCTGATGAGCTGGTGCCTTGAAGGTTGTTTCAAGTGTTGGATGAAAGACAATTTGTAAGATACCCCAACACTTTTTACCATCTTCACCTACTGCCACTTGTTGGAAAGCACAGAAAAATGAAAGATGGAGCTAACTTGTGAACTTGGTTTGGAAACCAGACCAATTGTTGTTTGTTCCAAACCTCTACCTTTACTGTAAGACCAAACAACTTGAGAAGGACTATGGAGTTCCCAAAGCAGTTAGGAAGCTCCTTGAGCTAGGGTACAAGAGATTCAGTTGGCCTTAGATCTCCTGATTAGGTAGATCTGAGACTACAAGGAACAATTATATAGGCTATGTTATGAGAAATTTTATGGACAAATGTAGTCATTAAGTGGAGAAACAAAGTTTGTTTGGATCTCGAAACTACAATGATGTTGTAAAAAGGGTTTCGACCGAACCATAAGAGGGTTGATCTTAAACCGATTATGAAGTAATATCGGTTGCTAGGTGTTGAGAATGATGAGGCCATGGTTGTCAAAAGGAGGACTTGAAAATCTAAAAAAAACAAATCTTCATTTCATGATTCAGTGTTTTTTTTTTTTTTGGATGAGTTTTTGATTAACCCGTCCCTTCTATTTATAGTAGAGAGACAAAGAATGGTAGATAGGTAGTTGAGAATTTTTGGTGAGAACGGTAGATGGGAACGGTAGATAGGAATGGTAGGCACCGAATGGGAATGGTAAGTTGGAGACTGGTAGGCACCGAACGGGAATAGCAGATTGAACTAATGACCCAGTGTATTTTCAAGTTCCAACACACTTGTGAGAGTTCATTTGTACTTTGAAAGGGAAGTCTTGATGAAGTCTGGAGAATAACCCTGAGGGGATCCCAATTAAATGGATGAATCTCAAATTTTGATCTCAGGAGCTTAAGTTTTGGACACCGTCAGTACTTCAAAGATGTGGGTTTGATTGGTGATTTGCAAGTCCAAAACAAATAAGTGGATTTCAAAATCACAATCTATGTGAAAGTCTGAATAGGACAAGCTTTGCTCGAACATCTTGATTCTTGGTCAAAGTTCACTTTAAAGCTAACAGTTGTAGAATCACACTATTTGAGCAATTTTGGATTCTCAAATGAAGAAATAGACCCCAAAATTGGAATCTACATGAAAAATTAGGCAAGATAGATCCATCTTAAAAATTTTGAAATTTGGTCAACATTTGCACAAAAGTCAACTTTTTGGAAATTGGATGTTTGCGTAATTTCTGAGCTTTGAATGAAGAAACGGGTCCCAAAATCATAATGTACTCAAAAAATTGAGTGGGACAGGTCCGTTTTGAAAATTTTGACTTTTTGGTCAAGGTCAAAAGTCCACTTGGTCAAAGCATTTTCTCTCTCTCTTTTCTTTTCTTTTTTTTTTTTTTTTTTTTTTTTTTTTTTTTTGTAGGCGGTTCGGACCGGGTCAGATTTGTGGGTCGGTTCGGGTCATATCTGGACAAGAGGGTCAAATCGGTTAGTGGAGGATGACA